>NC_077228.1:495360144-495567644 GCF_027887165.1 Monodelphis domestica | reverse complement strand
CCTCTCAGAGGTGGTAAGCAATTTGATATGGATTATACCTGTATTATCATGCAAAACATACTTCCATAGTGGTCATTGTAGGGGAATACTCATATAAAACTAAAACCCCAAAATAAAAACACAAATTAAGTGAAAAATCATATGCTTTGATCTGCATTCTAACTCAGAGCTCTTTCTCTAGAGGTGGTTAGCATTCTTTGTCATGTCTTTTAGAATTGTCTAGATCGTTGTATTGTCAGCTGAGAGTCCTGAAGTCTTTCACAGTTGATCATTGTACAATATTGCTGTTATCATGGACAATGTTCTTCTGGTTCTGCCTATTTACTCTGCATCAGTTCACATAGGTCTTTCCAGCTTTTTCTGAAATTGTCCTGCTCATTATTTCTTACAGCAGGTGTTCCATCACCATCAACCACAATTTGTTTAGCCACTCCCCAACTGATGGACATTCCTTTATTTTTCAATTCTTTGCTAACATTAAAAGAGCAGCTATAAATTTTTTGTACAAGTAAGTCCTTCCCCCAACTCCTCCCCTTTAAAAAAATATTTTTGGGACACAGACTGAGTAGTGGTATTACTGGATCAAAGAGTATGAACAGCTTTATAGTACTTTGGGCATAGTTCCAAATTGACCTCCAGAATGGTTGGATTAGTTCACATTAGTGTCCCAAGTTTGCCACATCCCCTCCAACATTTATCACTTTACTGTCATATTGGCCAATCTGATGTGAAGCGGTACCGCAGAGTTGTTTTAATTTGCATTTCTCTAATCAAGAGTGATTTAGAACATTTTTTATATGATTATTTTGATAGCTTTGATTTCTTTATCTGAAAACTACTTTGTAACTGTTGACCATTTGTCACTTGGAGAATGACTTGTGTTCTTATAAATTTGACTTAGTTCTCTATATATTTGAAAAATGAGACCTTTATCAGAGAAATTTGTTATAAAAAATTGCCCCTAGTTTGTTGTTTCCTTTCTAATTTTGGTTGCATTGGTTTTGTTTGCACAAACCCTTTAAAATTTAACAAAAGCAAAATTATTCATTTTATATATTGTAATGTTCTCTATTTTTTGTTTGGCCATACATTCTTCCCTTCTCCATAAATATAATAGATAAACTATTCTATGTTTCCCTAATTTACTTATGGTATTACCTTTCATGTCTAAATCATATTCCCATTTTGATCATATCTTGGTATAGTGTGTGAGTGAAATATTGGTCTACACTTGGTTTCTGCCATATTATTTTCCATTTTCCCCAGCAATTTTTGTAGCCCATTATACTTTATCCTGTACTGTATTATCTCATGCTTTCTAAAATTTAAGTGTTGGGGAGTATCATATAGTTAAAACTCAGCAATCACATAGGGCAAACTAAATAATCATGTAGTAGAAACTGGACTCAAAATGCCCTAAGACTTCAGTTATTGTTCTGACTCTGTCCCCAACTAGTAATGCTATTCTATTGAAAAATAGAAACAATATGAAAAGATAGAAAAATAAATACACAGCTGGTGGAGCTTTGAACTGGTCCAACAACTCTGGGAAGGAATTTGAAATTGTGAAAAAAACGACTAAAATGTTTGAGGACCAAAAGATTCCTAGATCTAGAGATAGAAGAGAGCTGACTTCTAGATAACATGTATTCTAAGGTCAGAGATAACTCCTATATATACCAAAATATTTATAGCACCTTTTTTTTTTTTTTGGTAGCAGCAAAGAACTGGAAACAAAGTAAATATAAATGGAATATCTGAAAAAAAACCCATGGCATATGTATAATTATGCATAAAGAACCACTTTTGGGCCCAGTGGGGCTGGGACACTCTCCTTCCCCCTCTACTACTGAAAGCCTCTAGTTTTATATCTATGCATGCAGACCGGTTTCATTCCTGGGGAAGGTGATCTCTGAAGAAACAGATCAGACTTTTCTTCTTGCATACTCAGTTTCTTTATCCCTCTCCTTGTCGAGTCCTAGAGAAAATAATTTAAAGTTTAGATTTGCCTCTTTCTAGGGTCTTCCCAAAAATAGAGTAGAAAAGTGCTCAACAAACAATATAAATCAGGCATGGGACAGCTATTTATTTCCTTCCCACAAAAGGAATGCTTAACAAAAAAGATTCTTGTGTGTTTACTTACAAGGATTTATGTGGCTGTAATTTATAATTCTTTTAATTTTATTTTCTTAATCCCTTACCTTCCATCTTAGAATCAATACTGTATATTTGTTCTAAGGCAGAAGAGTGGTAAGGGCTAGGCAATGGGGGGTCATGACTTGCCCAGCTTCACATAGCTAGGAAGTGTCTGAGGTCATATTTGAACCCAGGATCTCCAGTCTCTGAGCCTGACTCTCAATCCACTGAACCACCCATCTGAGCTGCCCCTGTAATTTATAATTCTACTTGTTACACTTTCCCAGGTGGTTGATACTTAAAACATTCAAATAGGAAGCATTTTGAGGGAATGCAAAATTGACATTTCACCTTCAACTTGACTCTATTGCTTCTCTCAAGGTTAATATTGTTATGAATAAAAATTAATCTTGGAGATTTTATACTAAATTCATAAGTATTTATGAATAAAGAGAAAGAAAAAGAGAGATAAAATTTCTAGACTATCTAACTCAAAGTCCCCAGAGAGTTATTTCTGCTCCATCAGGTCCCAGATTCTCCATGAGCCCAGCTCTCCACGAGGATGGGTCAGACAAAATAAAGCCTGCTCAGGATCCGGCTTGAGTTCAGGAGGTGGGAACCCCAGAGACCGAGTTCCCGGATTCCCAGCCCCCACCTCCCCCTAGATGGTTTACGTAGATAAGCGGTGGGATGACTATGAGACTTGCAATCCACAAGCCCTGCGAATAACAGAGCCAGAGAGCCTGGCTTTTCAAGCTCAGCCTGAATCCTTCCGCAACATCCTACAACTCACCTGAGTCAGTCCCTGTCCTGTCCCCGGACTTCCCCTAGTCAGGAATCTGCCAATTAAAATCACTTGACTGCGATGCCTACATATTGCGGTGTCTTCGGGACTGGACTGGACGGGAGGTTTCCCTAGATATTTAATTCGCCAGATGTTTTCTGGCAAGTCAGACCAGGGCTTGGGATCTTGCTCCTGTTAGTGGTTCTCTCCTACAAAAAAATATTGCGGTGGTTGTAGGGGACACCTCCCATGGCGCTGTGAGCCTTGATTAAAGGACCCGACATTTTGAACCGCTTTAACTCCCAAGGTTGCTTCCCAAGCTGAAAATGCCCCCCTCGGCATTGCCCTTTGGTCCCCCGCGCTAAGGGAAGAAGCATAAAGCCGAGGAGTTTTGGCTTTCGGAATCCTGATTTGAGCTCCCTTTGGCCAACCCAGGTTTTAGTTGCCATGTGCAAAGAGTTCACTATTTCTGCCAGTCGATGAAGGGAAGAAGAAGAACGGGGAGAAGCTCAGAGTCCTGATACACTCAGCAGGTGGAAACAGAGCGCCGAGTCCCAAGTTCCGGAAAGCTGAAGAAGGCAAGGGCAGAGGGTGGGCACTCTACCTACGGTCCTCGAAGAGGCAGCAGCTATCCCTGGCTTGGCGTCGGTTCTCTCTCTCAACCCTGCATGGGAAGGCGAGGAGGGAGCACTTTATCTCACGTTTTCTGTGTGATCTCAGTGGACTCTTGCAAGCTGCCAGGGAAGCTTAGTGCATGTTCTAGAGGGGAGCCGGTCGGGCTTATCACTACTGATGGCCCATTGGATCTATTCCAATCATGCCCTGATGCACATTGAAAAGAAGGAAATCTGACTGAGCTCTAAGAATCCGGGCATAGCAAGTATTCAGAGAAGCATGGGAAGAATAGCATGAACTGATGCAAAGTGAAGGAAGCAGCCAATATACACAATGGCTACAAGAAAGCCAATGGAAAGAACAGCAGTAACAGACACAAAATCCCAGGTGACTTCCATGCAATTATAAAGACAAAGTGTGGCTCTGAAGATAACACCAGAAAAGTTCTTCTTTCTTCCTTCTTTGCTGAGGTGGGGAATCTACGGAGAGGAGGGGAGACTTTTCATATACTCTCAGGCTCCTTTGATGTGCTCATTAATTTTAGTGAAATGCTTTTCCTTACTTTTTTAATTTTTTTTTTCAAAGGATAGTTCACTGGGCAGAAGAAGCAATAGGAATATATTTGAAGGTGATATTAAAAAAATCATAATAAAACATTTTATTTATTTTAAAACCCTTACCTTCTATCTTGGAATCAATACTGCGTATTGATCCAAGGCAGAAGAGTGGTAGGGCTAGGCAATGGGGGTCAAGTGACTTGCCCAGGGTCACACAGCTGGGAAGTGTCTGAGGTAAGATTTGAACCTAGGACCTCCACTCTCTAGGCCTGGTTCTCAATCCACTGAGCTACACAGCTGCCCCTATAATAAAACATTTAAAAAGATGTTATAAAGAAGAAAAATGAAAAAGGAATTCATATCTGCACCCTGTATACCTCCTAAGGTTGCTATGAGGACTGAATAATGTATAGAAAATATTTCTTAAATAGATGAGCTCTCTAAAAATGTAAGATATTAATTAAATGTAAAACAATTAAAGAACAGTTCAGTATAGCATATAATAAAATGCTGTCATATTTTCTTTTCTGAATCCCCACGACAACTTAAAAATATTTATTTATGATACAATATACTCAGCTTTGTATAATAGTTGCTGTACATTGTTTACCCTTGACACTCCCCAGTTAGACTATAGCATCTTAACTGTTGTTCTCCCTTAGTTTCTAGCATAATGCCTTGCACAAAAGAGATGTTCAATAAATATTTGTTGAATTGGATTGAGTAACCAAATGTGATCATGTACTGCACAGATAATAAATATCATAGGCAGTAATCTTTATGGAAGAGATAGGACTTAGGGCAGTGTTAAAGAATTAGTAGAAGAAGACTGGCTCAACAGGTTGACTTGCCGGGTGATGATTGCTTTGGCCTCAGCAACATTGCAGCAGTGGTCTCTAAATTTTTTTAAAATTGTATCATCTATCAGTAGATTTTTAGTTTAGGCATCCCTAAATATTTATAAACTATGTATGTGCACAGTTATAATGTAGTATGTCCATTATAAAACATACAAAAATAGAGATTTTAAAGATGAAATAAACAGTATAAAATTTATTTTATTCTGTTAATGCCTCAAAAAATCTTGTTGCCCTTACTAAAATATTATTAGAGGATAGGGATTTGTAATAATCTTGGGAAAAGGGAAAATGGAAATGGAGCCTCTTCCTTCTAAAGCAGGGTCAGAGGAGAGGAGGTGTTGTTTAGCCAGAGGGGAGAAAGAGATTTTGTCTTTTTTCCCTCAGCCCTCTTTGACTAGATGCCCTCACCATGGCTGCCTTCAATTCCTACTGGCAGGCTCTCTGGGACCTTTGTTGGAAAAGGTTTCAGGTGTTAAGCCTCTTCTGGAGAGAGAGAAACCCCTTCTCTTCCCCCCTCAATTCAGGCTGTCTTCTAGTAAAGCTGGAGTCAGTTCTGGGTCCTAATGACCGAGTTTATTCAAGGGAAGCAGGAAAGGGATGGAGCTGATGAATGGTAAGGATTGAGATTCAGGAGGGAAAGAGGGAGATGGGGTCCCTGTCTAATGAACAACCCCCTCCAAAGTTAGGTAGCTCAGGTCTGATAACCTGAACCCAAAGGGGTTCAGAGTAGAGAAAACCCTGGTTTCTTGGTTGGCACAGCAAGTGTCCCCAAGTTCAAGGTTCAAAAGGAGTTGTAGAGATCTTCTTTGTGGACTGCTTGTCTCTCAAAGTCCTTGTCCACTGGCTGGGGTTCTGGAGGATCTGGGATCAGGAATTCAGGGAGAGAAAGATCACTGACTTTGAGAATTGAGATTCAGTCCAAATTAAAACAAACCAAAACAAAAAAACCTCTGCCCAGGTACTCTCAGCCAGGAGTCCTTTCAACTGCCTGGATCAGCTTTTTCTCTCCCTCCAAGATTTTGCAACCCCTTCTCCCTTTGCTGCTTGCAGGGTTCTTGCAGCACTTCCAGGCTTATTCCCAAAGTTTCCAGATTTCTCTCTCTTACAGATTGAATCTGTGATTTTATGGGTCTAGAAAACTCTCTAGTAAGGAAACACTGACTACTAATGTAGACTGGTTCCTTTTTTTTTTTTTAAACCCTTACCTTCTGTCTATTGGCTCTAAGGCAGAAGAGTGGTAAGGGCTAGGCAATGGGGGTCAAGTGACTTGCCCAGGGTCACACAGCTGGGAAGTGTCTGAGGTCAAATTTGAACTCAGGACCTCCCATCTCTAGGCCTGGCTCTCAATCCACTGAGCCACCCAGCTACCCCCTAGATTGGTACCTTCTTTACAATTTATGGTGTAAAAGGTTTTTCTAGCCCTCAGAGAGGGTCACACAACCAATATTTGATATAGGCAAGCCTTGAATCTTCCTGGATTTGTGGCCAGCACCGTATCCACTATGGAGGATCAAAATATTAATATAATTTTAAATTAGAATCATAGGATTAAGTATGCCTTTATTCCTTTTGAAAATCTTAGTTTTACATTGTAATGCAGAAATATATGCATTACAATGTATGGAAAGTGAACAAATGAATGAGGGCCATCCTTCCAGGTTGTATAAACTCCCTTTTTGCCACTAGATATTTCTCTTACTTTATATGACCACATAATTAATTGACATATAAAGCAGAGGAGGATGTCACTATAAATCCATATGAAATAATAAATTTAATTTCTTTTGGGGGGAGGGTATTTTTTCAAAATGCATTTTTAAAGAATCAGCAATTATAATTTATTTTTCCTCAGAGAGAACAGGTGAATTGGGAGGACCTGGATTCAAATATAGTTTCAGACACTGCCTAGCTGTGTGACCCTGGGCAAGTCACTTAATCTCAGTTGCTTAGCCCAAACTGTTCTTCTGCCTAAGAAGTAATATACAGTATTGATTCTATAATAGAAGGTAAGAGCTAAATTTTTTTTCAAAACCCACATTGGCCCAAGTCATAGCCTGTACTTACCATATCTGTGAATCAATAGCATCTGCTTTGTTGTACACACTGGTGACAAGTGGGGGGCACAGAGTGTGTGAGAGATGGTTCTACTCACTTAAGGAAGTCAGATTATTAGAATTCTAAGCCAGAAAGAATGACTGATAGAAATAATTTTCTATTATTTCAGTGGTTGGCTAAAATCCAAAGGGAGGAATACTTCATGTCATGACACCGAATTGTGGTGTGTTCATGAATAGGTCTTTCTCCCAAAGCATTACTTTGCTTCCGTCTCCCCCTTAATACATCCATATAATACATCCATAACACAAGGCAACCATAGTTCTTAAAAAAAAAAATATATATATATATATCTTATAAAAACCCTTACCTCTTGTCTTGGAATCAATATTGTGCATTGGTTCTAAGGCAGAAGAGTAGTAAGGGCTAGGCAATGGGGGTAAAGTGACTTGCCCAGGGTCATACAACTAGGAAGTGTCTGAGACTACATTTGAACTCAGCATCTCCCATCTCTGGGCCTAACTCTCAATCTACTGAGCTACCTAGCTGCCCCCAACCATAGTTCTTCAGGTCCTTCCTTCCTTCCTTCCTTCCTTCCTTCCTTCCTTCCTTCCTTCCTTCCTTCCTTCCTTCCTTCCTTCCTTCCTTCCTTCCTTCCTTCCTCTTTCTTTCTTTCTTTCTTTCTTTCTTTCTTTCTTTCTTTCTTTCTTTCTTTCTTTCTTTCTTTCTTTCTTTCTTTCTTTCTCTCTTTCTCTCTTTCTCTCTCTCTTTCTTTCTTTCTTCTTTCTTTCTTTCTTTCTTTCTTTCTTTCTTTCTTTCTTTCTTTCTTTCTTTCTTTCTTTCTTTCTTTCTCTCTTTCTTTCTTTCTCTCTTTCTCTCTTTCTCTCTTTCTCTCTTTCTTTCTTTCTTTCTCTCTCTCTCTCTCTCTCTCTCTCTCTCTCTCTCTCTCTCTCTCTTTCTTTCTTTCTTTCTTTCTTTCTTTCTTTCTTTCTTTCTTTCTTTCTTTCTTTCTTTCTTTCTTTCTTTCTTCTATTCAGGCAGTCTTCAAGCCCTTTCTCTTTAACACTTTTGAATGTGGTTGTTCAGATTGCAAATCCAAAGGGTCATGCAGGAACATTTTTTCTTTTGGGCTACCTTTCTCTCTTTCTTGAATTTGGGGTCCTGAGATGTCTGAGCTGTTAGAGCACTATCTTCCTCTTTTAAAGATGCATCCAGATTTAGCAACAGACCTAGTTTTTCATCCAGATGGTCCACAGCTGCCTGCAATGGGAGAATTTTTTAAAATAATACATTTGTATTGATATCTTTTGCTTTCACATTTTATGTATCACCATGTTTCCAACCACATCCCATTTCCAGAGAGCTGTCTTTTATAACAAAGAAAAAAAGGGGGGAAAAATCCCTGAAACTAACCAATTTGTCAAAAATATATGGCATTCTATGCAATGTTCCACACAGCACAGTAAATTCTATTATATTCTCATACCACAGTTTATTTTGCCATTCTTCCAATCAGTGGGCATCTACTTGGTGAAAATTTGGGGGGGAGTAATTTTCCATTCACTGTTCTCTGCTCCCAAGGTTTCTGTATCATTGTTCATAATTTATAATGTATATTTATATAAATGTATATAATTTAAATATATACTTTATAACTTATTTGTAATCTAAAGCCTTTCACAACCTTCTCCCTAATTACCTTTCTATCCTTATCCAAGAGGCAATTGGTGATATGAGACAAGAACTCAGAAGAAAGATTAGACCTGGATATATAGATCTAGAAATCATCTTATGTATATCGAGGACTGAAACCATCAGATGTGGTGAGATGACCATGATCCTTACCTTTTCAAAGAAGGCACAAGAAGTCAGTTAATTAAGAAGCATTTATTAAATATGTACTATGTGTCAAGCACTGTGCTAATCCCTGAGAATACAAGGAAATTGGTAAAAATGATCCCTGCCCACAAGGAGCTCACATTCTAATAGGAGAGCTAATGTGTAAATAACGAGGTACAAAATGAGATTTACAGAAAAACTGTAGGTAATCTCAGAGGGAAAGGCACTAACAGCTGGTGGGTATTGGGAAACTGCAGAAGAGGGTCCAGGACAGAGCCTTGGAGGACATTCACTGTCAATAGACATGACCTGGATGAAGAACAAGCAAAGGACATTGAAGAGAGATCAAACACATAGGAAGAAACAAACAAACGAAAAAAGGCAGTCACAAAACCTAGAGAAAGAAGAGTATTCAGAAGATGTTGATCAATAATGTTCAAGGCTGCAGAGAGGTCAAGAAGGCTCAAAGGCCATTAGATTCAGCTATGAAGAGATCACTGATGACTTTGGAAAGGGCAGTTCCAGTCACACGCTGATGTCGGAAGTGAGATTTCAGAGGTTTAGTGAGAAGGAAGTGGATGGCTTATTGTAGATAGTTCCTTAAGGAGTTTAGAGCTTCAAAGAGGAAGAGAGATTTAGGATAATAGCTAGCAAGGATGGTGTGATCAAGTAATCGTTTTTTTTTTTTAAGGATAGGAAGACATAGACATGCTTGTAGGCAGGAAGGAAGGGACCAATTGACAAAAAGAGACTAAAGATTAGAGAGAATGGAGGTAATAGAGAGGGCAATCTGTTAGAGAAGATGGGAAGGGATGACATCAAGGAGGCATGTAGATGGTTTGCCAATGAAAGGAGAAGGGCCTCTTATTGAAAGTCGGGGATGAAAGAGAAGATAATGACAGAAGATTTGAGCTATGTTAGATGGAAGAGGAAGGGGAAAAGTGGGAGGTTTAGGCAAATGGGCTCAGTTTTTTCAGTGAAGTATGAGTTAAATTCCTAAAAGAAGACGACTGAGGTAGGGATGTATGCAAAGTTTGAAGAGTGAAGAGAACTTTTGAAATAACCATTGTGTTGAGTGGGAAAATAGATATTTTAGGGGTATGTGAAAGGATTGCCTCTCTGAAGTGATGACCCAATTAAGATTGTTGCTATTATTGTTCAGCCACTTCAGTGGCTGACTCTTTGTGACTCCATTTGGGGTTTTCTTGGCAGATATATTGGAGTGGTTTACCATTTCCTTCTCCACTCATTTTTACAAATGAGGAAACTGAGGCAAAAAAGGTTGAGTGAATTGCCTGGGGTCACAGGTTTATTAAATGCCCGAGGCAAGATTTGAACTCAGGAAGATGTCTTCCCAACTCCATTCTCAGCACTTTATCCATGGTGCCACCTAGCTGCCTCAGTTAAGATGATAAAGCATAAATCTTTACTGGTTACAGTCAGCAAGAGTCTTTCTCTAGCCCCATTCAACAGTACACAAATGGGGGTGCAAATTGTGCACATAATTCAAAGTTGGGGTTTGGCAAAGCATGATCAGTGATAAAGCAAGGTGGCAAGTGGCTGAAACATAGGCTAGAGTTGAATTGGTTCCCTGAGGCATCAAGATCAGGAAGGAAGGAGAATGTAGTAAATGTGGGGATGATGGCCTGGGGAAAAACTGGGGTGAAGTCTTTGAAGATTATGAGGAAGAACAGGATTAGGGGTGGTAAGGCATAAGAAAAGATGGAATCATAGGAAGTTATGACCAGATAAATGCATGTCAGAGTTCATGAACATGGAAGTAGAACATTTATAGGTGATGGCAAGATTAAAGGTATGACCATTTCTCTGTGTAGCTGAGGTATTGAATGGATCATAGGAACTGAGTAGATTGAAGAAAGGGGACTATGGGATTTGAGGGATATTTATTTTATTTTTTTAGTCTTACATTTTTTAATTTAATTAATTTAGACTATTTTCCCATGGTTACACGATTCATATTCTTTCCCTCCTCTCCTCCCTCCCCAACGAGCAATTCCACTGGGTTTTACATGTGTCATTGATCAAGACCAATTTCTATATTATTGATATTTACACTAGGATCATTTAGAGTCTACATCCCCAATTATATCCCCATTGACCCATGTGGTCAAGCAGTTGTTTTCCTTCTGTGTTTCTACTCCCACAGTTCTTTCTCTGGATGTGGATAGTGTTCTTTCTCTTAAGTCCTAGAGGGATATTTAGGATGAAGTCTTTTAATTTGAGGGGAAGAGATGGGGAAGAGAAAAAAATGTGTAAGTCAGTTTCTGAACTCATCGAGGAAAGAAGGAGAGTGTCCTGGGGGCATTAGATAATCTCCAGGATCTGGAGTAAGTATTAAATTTGTATGGTGTGATCCTTAAGGAAGGAGGGCTTCCCAAGTGATGATGGTAGAGGAGAGTCTGAACTTGGCAGTGGAAAGCAAGGAATATTCCTACTCCTCTTCCATGACCATTTGAGGAACAAGTGGAAGCACAGCAGGTCCTGGAAAGGGTGATCAGGGAAGCTATGCAATGGGGGAAGCCTTGTCTCAGTAAACACCAGAAAATGGAAGAAGTGAGAATGGAAATGATTTAAGACAAAAGCAAATTTATAACTTTTGAGCACACATTCCAGAGAGTATAGTAGAAGGATGGGTAGATCTGGAATGGGACATTTGGAGGGGTACGGTTATAGGAAAGAATGGGCACCTGGGGATAGGTAAATGGGATTTGTGCTTCTGTAGCTGGGTATACAGGATTATTTGGATGGGGAGATAATAAAGGGCTGGGAGTGTACTAATCAAAGAGGAATGAATCCAAGTATCTAAGAATAAGGAAAACTATCAGGGGCTAGAGAGATGTTTGTTGAGAGAGGCAGGTGATTATTCTAGATCCCCCTTTGAAGGTCATCCTTATAGGATGTTGTGATGCTGTGTTCAAAGAGAGCTAGTAGGCTCATCTCACAGTAGGCAGGAGCTGGAAGTTCAACGGAGTGTTCAGTTTAGAAGGGACCTCTGAAGACCAGGATAATTTGCTGGAACAAGGAGGCCCTGGGGGAATGACCTGAGTTCAGGTGGATGAAGGCCTGGCTCCCTGGGAAGTCTCTGGAGGGAGTCCTAGAATGGAGCTGGAGTAGAGCTCTTTGGGGAGGCCCTGGGGTGAAAACAGAGGGCAGAAGTTGGGTGGCCTGAATCCAGGGCCAAAGTAGGGCTCCCTGGGAAGGGAGATGTAGAAAGGAACTAAGTGGCTACTTCAAGGGCAAAGCAGGGCTCCTTGGGTGAAGATGGATGGCAGGAGGTAAGTGGTCTAGACACTCAGGCTGAAGTAGAGTTCTCTGGGAAATCTCTGGAGCTAGACAGGTGACTAGATCTGGGTTGGTTGATGAATATATTCTGTATATATGTGTATGCATCTCCTCCATTAGAATATAAGCTCCCTGAGGACAGGCACTGTTTCACTTTTGTCTTTGTGTTCAGGGCTCAGCTCTGGCACGCCATAAATGCCTATTGATTGATTGGTTCTGCTCATTTCACTCTGGGAAATAGGGTTTCAGTTCACACAAGCTTCCCCTTATTTCTCTGAATTTCATACTCTCAGGGATGCTTTTTTGGTCCTGTTCCAATGCACTCCTTGGCTTTCTCGAATGAATAACTTTAAGCAGTGGTCCAGCATGCAGCAGACTTGGAATGAACTTCATCGGTGAGGTTGGTCTGGACTGGCCATTACTTTGACCTTCATAGTTTGCATACAGGTAGCCAACTCAGCTAGGGCCACGTAGAGTTGATTCTCATGTCTCTAAGGACCTTCTTTTTCCACACTTCTTTCCCTACCTCCCTGATTAACCAGATCAGGTCTGAATAGCTGGTTAGGGACTGGTTCTTGCTCATCATGCAGTTCTAGGTAGAATGGTCATTGCTCCAATCAGGGCATAGGAGAGGGGGGAGGGAGAGGATGGGTTAGTGCAGGGGTCACCAAACTTTTTACACAGGAGGTCAGTTCACTGTCTCTCAGATTGTTGGAGGGCCGGACTATAAAAAAACCAACTATGAACAAATCTCTATGCACATTGCACATATCTTATTTTAAAGTAAAAAAAATGGGAACAAATACAATATTTAAAATAAAGAACAAGTAAATTTAAATCAACAAACTGACCACTATTTCAATGGGAACTATGGTCATCCTGTGCTCTTCTCACTGACCGCCAATGAAAGAGGTGCCCCTTCTGGAAGTGCAGAAAAATGGCCTCAGGGGGCCACATGTGGCCCTTGGGCCATAGTTTGGGGACCCCTGGGTTAGTGGAACAAAGAAAATTAGGGAAATGGGAGGACCCAGGAATCTCTCTTATCCTTTAGGCCTCTTGTCTAGTTCACTGACCTTCATAATGAGCACCTGAGATTTCTGTCTGCGGCCAGGTGAATTTTAAATTTCTTGGCCCAAAGTACTTGGAAAGAATAAGCCTACAGAGCCAACTCCTCCATTCTCTTTATGTATTAAGGTCCCACATTCACAAGGACAGATTCCCTTTTGCCGGTGAGCTCTTGTTGGGAGCCAATTAGATAGACCAGGAGCTCCTCGAGGGAAGAAAGCATGTTTCTCCCAATGGATAGAATTTTGTGGAAGAAAGGATTCCCCCTTTCCCCACTGTATCACTCTCTCGTGCTGAGACCCAGGAGGACTTTCCATGCTAATGTCTTCCAAAAAGAGATACTCATCCCTTTTTCTCCCCCATTTTATGGTCAGGAAGGTTCATTCTGCTGTCAAAATTACTATTTCCCCAAAGCACTTTCCCCGTGTTTTCAAATGTCAGAAGTTGAATCCAAGGTAGAAGTTTATAGACTGGAGGGAACCTAGAGGACAGAAGAACCCAGAGTCCTCTTCTGTTGGCAGTTTTAAATCTCCTTTTCAATTACTAAGCAAAGCACCAAACTCTCTTTGGAGTCTCCTTTCCTAGCTCTCCCTGACAAAGTGCAAAGTGCTGGTATGGCACCATTTCTAATCTGTTATTCTCTTTTCTGGCATCTGAGGGGCATCTAGGAAGAGAGAAACAAAAAGATAGGTACATACAGAAAGATAGAGCTTGAGACGACTTTCTATTGTGTTACCTTCTCAGATTTCATAGTCCTTGTATACAAAATTCTTGTCCATATGTAAGCAGGTACACGATTCATCTCCTCTAACTCTTCTGTTGTTCAGTGGTGGTTAACTCTTTGTGACTCCATTTGGGGGGTTCTTGGCAGAGATACTGGAGTGGCGTGCCGTTTCCTTCTCCAATTCATTTTACAAATGAGGAAACTGACCTAAGGTTAAGGGACTTGCCCAAGGTCACATAGCTAGGCAATGTCTGAGGCCAGATTCAAACTCAGGGAGATGAGTCTCTGTGACTCCTGGACCAATACTCTCTCAAACCATTCTTATTCTTTAGCCAGATCATAGTAGCTAACAGCTCACATTTGCATCACACTCCCTATGGACCAAGCACTGGGCTACCCCCCTTACTGATCTTTACAACAATCATGTGAGGTGGTTGCTATTATTATCTTCATTTTACTGATGAGGAAATGGAGATAAATAAAGATTAAGTGACTTTGCCAAGGTCACACAGAGGGCCAAATTCTAACTCAGATCTTCCCGACTCCAAGTCCAGCACTATCTGGGTTGGGATACATCTAGGGGTAGACAGACCTTTCGACCCACTCTGCTTTAGTACGCTTTGGTTCCCTCCATTCCTCAGAGAAGCAGACTCTGTTAGGGATTCTTTGCATGTGCTGGTCCAGTTTCGTGTCTGCTCACCTAGCAAGGTGTGCAAGGTAACCAGGTGGCCATAGAGCCAGCCAGAGCTCAGTCTGATGCTCCCTCAGATGCTTACTAGCTGTGTGACTCTGGTCAAGTCATTTCATCTTTGTCAGCCTGTTTCCTCATCCATAAAATAAAGATAATAACAATAAGGACCTCATTGGGTTGCTTGTGAGGATCAAACCAGAGACTGTATGTAGCGTGGGGCCAACCATAAAGCGCTATAATAAATGTGAACTATTATTGTTATGTTATCGTGTTGCCCAGAAGCGGAGGCAAGAAAGAGACGGGCTTTTTGTGGTTCCTGAAAAGTCCCGGGACTTCTGGGTAGGGTTGACTCCATGGGTGACCTTCCTGTTTTTTCTCTTCCTTCAAGGAAGATGCTCTGGTGAAGGGGGGAGGAAGAAAGAAATGGAAGTGCCTGTGGGAAGCGATGCCCAAAGACCACCCTCAACAGGCAGGAGGGGGGCGGTTGCTCTTCATTTTCCTCCACTTCTGTTGGGAGTAGACGGATAAGAAGTCCCAACCCAGATCCCTCCGAAGCTGCCTGGGGAGGAGCTGGAATCACTGAGTTTGGGTAGTGGGTACCAGGCACACCTGGTCAGCAGCATCCCGTCTGTGCATCTTGAGCATCCAATTCCCTCCAGGGTCCTCCCCATTCTAGTTCACCTTGCCTCCCAGCCCCCCATCTCAAAGACCCAACCTTCAAAGAAACTGCTGATTTCCAGAGGGCAGGGGGCGGAGGGTGGGTGTCTCTGGCTCCCCCTCATTTCCTGAGAGCAGCAGAGCTGTGAGCTGCTCTAATTGACCTCCAGGGTCTCAGCTGCGCTAAGTTGGGTGATGGGTGGATATAGTTAGGCCTGTAATTAGTGCAGGGGAATCTAGGTCAGAGCAGTTGGAGTGTCGATGCTGGGGGTGTCGGCGGAGGGCAGTGGGCAACAACTGGGTTCCCCATGGGGGGAGACAGGGAGGTGGCTGAACTGAGGAAAGGATGTGGTGAGACTCACAGACCCACATGGACACAAGAATATGGTCACAGTGACAGACACAGTTTTGTGTGTGTGTGTGTGTGTGTGTTCCCGCATTCATTTGGGTTTCTTTCCAACTTCTCCATATATGGTGCTACTCTAGAGCAGGCTGGGGATTGGCTGCCATAGTTGGGAGCCGGGAGGTAGGAAGAGAACAGCAAAGGAGCAAAGCCAAGGGACGGAGGTAAAGACGTCCCCCTCACCAGGGACTGAGAGCCGCGGAGTCTGTGGCTTGCAGAACTAGGCAGTTTCGGGTTCCTTCTAAGGTTTGAATGAGAGGACTCCCCCCACGTTGGTTTTGGGGGTGCAGAAGAGGGAAAGGAGTGAGGGCTACTGCTCATTTATTTCTAGCTCCTTGGGCTGCCGCCGGCTCCCGGCTTTTGTTTGAATCCGGAGAAAGGAGAAAGCCTTGCAGGGCAGGGGGAATGATGGGGATGGGGTAGAGGTAGGGGGTGGTAGTGGGGACAATTCAGAGATCTCTGATACCTTAGAGAACATAGAAAAAACCCAGGAAGAACATAAGTTCTTCCACTTCAGGAGACAATGGCTCTGCTATTCTTTTTAATAAGGCTGACCCCAAACACCCTCTAGACCCTCATTCTGTAGCCTACATTCATTATAGGCTTGGAAGGCGCAAGGAGACGCAGATGCTGGCAGTGACTGAATGTGAAGCAAGGGAGTGATCCTCCTCTTTCTAATGCTTCCCCTAAATATTAGCTGCTAATTCCTCATCTTAGACTGCTCACTTTCCCCGATCCAGAGGACTCTGAAAGTTATTCTCTGTCTCCCAGATTATTTTTGTGCAAAGATAAGATAGTAAATTTGTCATTGGCAAGTAAGATGGGAATGGGAGTGGGGGTGGTGGTTAATCATTTTCTGCAAAATGACTGATAGCTCATAGACTCAACATTTTAGACCCACCCCTCCCCACCCATTTTCTTTGAACAGATGAAGAAACAGAGGCAGAAGGTTAAGAGACTTTCCCAGGATGACAACTAATTGAGAGGACTGTACCTCAGATCTCCTGTCTCCCCATTTAGCAGTGAGCTCATGCTCTAAGCATCTCTCCAGTTTCCCTCACTTACTTGCTCCTTTCTTCTTTCTCCCACCAGTGGTGGCTGATTTGGGTCCTACATAATCCACTGATCCACAAAAGACAAAGAATAATGGCAGAGGGGGTGAAAGGGATGACATACTTTAGGGGTGGTGGCAAAGGAAATGACTGAGTCCCACTATAGAGTAGGGGGAAAGAGATAGCAGAATAAAGGATCCTTCATCCAGTTAGTAAGTAGAACTGACTAAACTGCTGTTGACTCAAAAACATGTCTATAAAGGACAATGAAACACTGACTCACTATCGGCACAGTCTAAGCTTTGAACTTCTTTTCTAGCAGGGATGACACACTTGTCTTTAACCAGTCCACACAATCATAACTGCAACAAAGATTAGACATTCTAGTCTTGAAACAGTGAAACAATCTAGGTTAAGCCAGGATTGAGTTCGTGAACTTGACCTCATTAGCACCATATGGTAACCAGCTGAGTTAACAGGTCTAATAAGATAATAAGAGCATGGATTAAAAAAAGATGAATTGTCCAGTTTCAGCATTTTGCTAGGGGACTGAAGACTGCTGGTCTTGGGTGTGTAATCAATGCATGAATAAAAAAGCATTAAGGGGGTACAGATAGGTGGCTGAGAGGATAGAGAGACAGGACTGGAGACAAGAAGTCCTGAGTTCAAATGTGGTCTCAGACACTTATGTGACCCTGGGCAAGTCACTTAACCCCAAAAGTCTATTCCTTACCATTCTTCTGCTTTGGAACCAATACTTGCAAGACTTTTTTTTTTAAGCATTTAGGAAGTGCTTATGATGTGCAAAGTATTGTGCCAATTACTGGGGATACGGACTGAAAATTAAAATAGGTTGTGCTCCCAAGAATCTCAGTTCTAAGGGAAGAAACATAAATAGATGGATCTAGTTGCAAGTCAGATGGAAAGGCCCCATGGTCTTTAGGGTACACCTTAGAGCACAATCCCAAGTGCTCCCCTCATTCTCACTAGGGAGCCAACTTTTTCTTTTCTCCCCCTTTCTCTTTGGCTCCCCTTTTCCCTAGTGTCTCCCCCATCTCTCCAGTCCCCCAGGAACCAAGATTAAGTGGCATGTTTTAGGAATACATGTCATTCTTGCTCTTTGTCTCTCCTCTGGTTACGTGGGAGTGACTAGGAAGAAAAAAGGGGGAAATGCTGGTAAAATAAAATGAAAATAAAATAAGATGGGAAGATTTAGAAATAGAAAGAAAGGGTAGGTTTAATTCAGACTGTGGGTGGCCATAAAAAGATTGACTTCTATTGGCTGGGTCAGGGGGCTTTGGAGGTCTTATGCCTTTAGAGGTAAGAGTACCCACAATTGTATTTCTCTCTTCTGTTAACAGAAGGCAGCTAGTTGGTGTAGTGGCTGGAAGACCTGGAAGACTCCACTCCCTGAGTTCAAATTTGACCTTAGCCACTCACTAGCTGTGTAACCCTGGGCAAGTCACTTACTCCTGTTTGCTAGTTCCCTCATCTGTCAAATGAGTTGGAGAAGGAAATGGCAACCATTTCAGAATCTCTGCCAAGGAAACCCCAAATTTGGAGTCACAAAGAGTCAGATATGATTGAAATGCCTAAATGACACCAACTTCCCAAAACCCAGAAGATCACTAGCCTGGGCTATGGAGAAGCCAGTCTTGAAATTTAAGCCCAAAGCAGCATCCTCTGTTCCCCATCAAAGTGGGTTAAATGCTCTTTAGAGAAGGTGCTTGCTCAAGGTTTTTGCTCAAGGGAATTTCCAGACTATGAAGAAATAGAGAGCTGAAAGACTGCAGAGGTGGAGGTGGAAGGACTCTCCTCCTGACTAGATTTTGGGGTGTCATCAAGGGGAGAAATGGAATGATCTTAGGAGCCAGCCTTGGGTTAGTGAGGTGGTAAAGGGTTGTGTTCCTCCAAGTACCACCTTCTTTTTATTCCTTCCACTTCATCTCCAGATCATTTGGGGAGTGAAGGGGGGAATGTTGATGTTTGCTTTGTCTTATTGGTCATATCTACTCATAGTTCCATTTTACTGCACATAAACATTCCTGTCCCCTTTGCTATTCTAAGTCTTTTAAACTCTTGTCTTTAAACTCTATAAACTCTATAAGAAATAACAGAGAAAGGAGAGAGGGAGCTCAAATATCAATGAGGGGCTATGTAAAGGGTTGAAAGGCACCCTGGAGATTAGGACCAAGAAGTTAATAATGCAGTGTCCTTTCTTTTCCTTCCTTCCTTCCTTTCTTCCTTCCTTCCTTCCAATCTCTCTCTCTCTCTCTCTCTCTCTCTCTCTCTCTCTCTCTCTCTCTCTCTCTCTCTCTCTCTCAGCATTAAACTGTCTTCATCTCTCTCTTTCTTGAAATCATTGACATTTCTTGTCTTTTTCCTTCTGTCATTGCTGCAAATGGCAGAGGACAAGAAGCATAGGCTTTGAAGTTTAACTTGTATAGGATTTTTCATAAACAAAAAAGCAAAGAAGCCTGGCACTTGTTGGACCAAAGAGGCTGGAGTCAAGGGTATATGTGCTCAACTCCTTCCTTGGTAGTGAATCCCTTTCTGAGATAGGGACCAGCAGTCTTGGGGGTTGGGGCAGGCAGGGTAGAAAGTTCTGACTTGTCTAAAAGAGGAACATGAACATGTGTGTGGTGTTCCCCCTTTCTCCTACCCATCGTGCTCCACAATCAAGTTTCATTCTTAGATCAGTTCTCCCTCCGGGACAGCTGTCTCTTGTTCCTCTCATCTTCCTGAGAAGCAGAGAGAAAGCCAACATCTCTTCACAGTTCTACTATAAGCATTATGACTTTAAACTCCTTTTGGGGTGGAGGGAGAAGTAAACACCAAAATAAAGAAGAAAGAAATAAAAGAGAAAGGAGAGGGGAAGCTCAAAAATCAACAAGGCGCTGGATGAGAAAGATTGTGTCCCATTATTGTTGGGACACTTCCCCTGCCCCAGCCCCTCTTCCCTTCACTGACACCAGGGGTTGAACAGATGGAAGTGGAACCCACTTCCCCAGAGTGTGGACTTTCTGGCTGAAATTTTACCCTGAGAGGGCAAACCCGGACAAAGGGATAAAGGGATTACTTCCCTCGCCCCCATCAAGCTAGGCTATGAAACGTAAACGCGCAGCCTCTGTGTTGGGGTAGGGAGCCCCATTCTTATCCCTCCTCCTAGCCTCTCTAGGGCCGGCTGAGTAGCTTCTGAAAGCCTCCAACATCTCAGGTCTTTACCATTCGGTAGGGAATGCCCTCTCCCTCAAATCTGGGCCAGTGGATGGCTCCAGAGGGAAAAGGGGACTGAACGAGGGAAGATCACGCATCGGCAGGAGCCTCGAGGTTGTTTTTTTTTTCCTTTTTGGATTGTGGTAAATTAAAAAAACAAAATAAAACAAAACGTCCCGTGTCCCGGCGTCTGTCTGTCCATCCCTCCCTTCAATGTGTCCCAGACCCCTTTTCCCTGCCCCCTCACATCAGGCTCTTCCGGAACTGGCTGTGCTGAGAAGAATGTCTGAGCTGAGAGTCTGGGGTCTGAAGGTCCATCTGTCTGTACAGGTCTCTCAGCTCCTTCACCTCCTGCAGTACTTTCTTTGCCTGGCTCCAGTTAGACGATGCTTCCCCAAGCAGTCGCTCTGTTTCCAGCAGCAGCTGTTCTGACTCGGAGTCGGGGGGAGAGCGCGGAGGGTCCTTGGCCTTTCGCTTCCCATCCCCCAGCCCCTGTACCTCAGCCAGCAGCTCCTGAGTCTTCTCCAGTTTCCTCGCTACCAGGTCCTGGATCCGGGACAGCTGTGCGGGGTGAGGTGGGGTTGGGGCGGACGGATCCTGCGCCTGCAGCAGGCTATGGGCCGGGGCAGCGTCCCGCTGGGACAAGATTTCTTCCAAGGAGGCACACCGGCCTTTCTCGGAGGGCGTCTGCTTCTTGGGGGCCTGGGGGGTGTAGGGGGCCCCCTTGTCTGGCTTCTCCCAGGACCGGGGAAAGCTATGGCCCTGGTCCGAGGCGGGATGGATTCGGTCTGAGTCTGCTCGTCGCCGGCCTTCTGCCAGCTGGGCCATAGATTTGTCCAGGTCAACGCGGAAACTCTCCGCGCAGGAGGTGGGATCCTCGGGGGAAGGGTCCTCTTCTTGGATCAGGTCCAGGGTCAGCATTCCATCCGAGGTAGAGGTGGAGGCCTGCGTCCCAAGCATGACAATCATGGTTATGGGGAGAGACACTGGGAACGACCCCTGAGCGCACTCCACTCCTCCCTGACTGGTGCTTCCTCCAACTAATTCTAAGAAACAAGCATTTATCCCATGCCTATTTTGTGCCGCTGCGGCTCAGTGGATAGAACAAAAAAAAACTCGGGTTCAAATCCAACCTCCCATACTTCCTAGCTGTGACCTCTGGCAAGTCACTGAGTCTCAACATGCCTAGGAGGCAACTGGGTGTCTCCGGAATCGAGAGCTGGGCTTGGAGTCAGGAAGACCTGAGTTCAAATCCAACCTAGATGTGTGATCAGGACAAGTTCTTGTCGGACTCTGGGGTTTAGGCAGCAGGGTCGGAAGCAGCTAGGAAGTCCAAATCTGGCCTCGGACTCCGTTAGCTGAGAACCCTAAGCAGATCACCTAACTTCTGTCTCTCTCCATTTCCTTCTGTAAAGCAGGGACAATAATAATGGCGCCCACTCAAGGGTTGTTGTGAGGATCAGATGAGGCCATATTGGTAAAGAGTGCTTAGGGCAATGCCTGGCACACAGTAGGCACTCTGTACATGCTCATTCTCCTCTCCCTTTCAATGACATGACTGACTCTTCAATTCTCTCTGCTTTCCTGAGCTCCCCAGCCTCATCCCGGGAGCTTCAAAAGCAAACTCCAAGACAAAGCAATACTCAGAATTCTAAATCCCTCTGAAACTTGGATAAACCACATTCATATCTCAAATGAGCAAACTTACACAAACACGTTAATGGAAAATGACATTTATATAGTGCTTTATACATGCTGTCTTAATAGAGCCTCACAACAATCCAGATATGTCACCTAATTGACATTTTTCCATGTATTATCTTCTGACATCTCTTATATTTTAAAAATATTAAAAAATTCTTGTATTATTTATACTTTTCATATTTTTCTCTTCCAAATTTCTTTCTCCTTGACTCAAGGGTCTTCTGTCGCTAATCCTTTTCCTACAGAGCTGCCAAAGGGATATTCCAAAAGTACCAGACTGACCATATCACACTCCTGCTCCATAAATGCTCCCTATGACTGCTACGATCATATATAAACTTATCTGGCCTTCAAGATCCTTCCCAATCTGGCTCCAAACTGCCCCTCTAGACTTTCTCTACATGATTCCCCAAAATATATTCTTTTTTTTTTTTTTAAATAAACCCTTACTTTCCATCTTGGAATCAATACTGTATATTGGTTCCAAGGCAGAAGAGTGGTAAGGATTAGGCAATGGGGAGCAAGTGATTTGCCCAGGGTCACACAATTGGGCCAACATATACTCTTGAGTCAAATTGGCCTTGCTATTCTTCACAGATAGCCTTCTATCCACCATCTACCGCCTTTGAGCCTGTAGGATTTAAAATTAATGTCCAATACTCCAAGTATTATATTCTATAAAGTTTATTAATAATCACTTGAAGTAAAAGAATAAAAAGGCAATTATCTAACAAAATATAAGATCACATGAGTAGATTCTCTTGCCACTCACCTCTCACCACCTCCACCAAAGGGGATCACAGGAAGAGAGTGAGAGTTGGGGCTACACCAAATTTATATCCTCCCTACATCAGTATGTAACATGAGAAGGAACATAGGATATTGGGAATTGGAGTTCTAGGGTACAGAAATTAATCACACAATCCTCTACACCATCTGCCCTCCATGTCTAGAATGTACTTCCTCTTGACCAAATTCTGTCTCTTAGAATCAATCCTTAGCTTCCTTCAAAGCTCAGCTCAAGCATTGCCTCTTACAGGGAGCCTTTTCTGATCCTCATCCTCATCCCGTCCCTTGCTGCTAATGCCTCCTCTCACAAATTTCCACTTTTTTATTGGGTTTATACTTGGAGGTGACCATTCTTTCTCCCCTGTTAAAATGTGTTTCTTGAGTTTTAGAACTTGTATTTTTGTCTTTGCATTCCCAGCTCTTAGCAAGGGTTTAATAAATTTTTGATGACTGATTAGCCTTTCAACTAGACAAAGTTCTTCTGAGGGACATGGTAGTATATACATGGAGATTTTGAACCTTTCACTTCATATCCCATATGTTCTTAGTATTTTCCCAAATTCCCTATAATCTCTCCTGCGTCTGAGTCTCCAAGTTGTCGGGATCATGTTATTGGTATTTAACTGGCTGTAACTCCTCCCATGTTCTCTTTTTTTGGGCAACAGTCAGCAGTGATGGTGGTGAGTGGGGATGACTGAAAATGGCTCACCAGCCATGGGCACGTGGTTTTTATTTTGTATCCTCTTTACTCCTTGATTTCTAATGATCTTTAATAAACCTCCTAAACTATAATAATTATTAGAGATGATAATTTATTTTTTGCAGTAGAGAGTATAACTTTTTGCATATCTACATCCTAACACAGGTAAGTGGTATGTGCTAAGTATTTAAATATTTATAGAATTAAGGGTTGAGATAATGATCCATGAAGTATTTTTTTTAACCCTTACATTCTGTCCTAGTAACAATTCTAAGACAGAAGGGCAAGGGCTAAGCAAATGGGATGAAGTGACAGGGTTACATAGCTAGGAAGTATCTGAGGTCAGATTTTTTTAAAAAACCCTTACCTTCCATCTTGGAGTCAATATTGTGTATTGGCTCCAAGGCAGAAGAGTGGTAAGGGCTAGGCAATGGGGGTCAAGTGACTTGCCCAGGGTCATACAGCTGAGGTCAGATTTGAGCCCATTTCCTTTTGACTCCAGGTCTGGCTCTCTATCCACTGTACCACCTGGCTATCCCCATGACCCATAAAATATTAAGGAAAACTAAGATGTTCTGGGAGATGTACACAACCTTTAGAGACTGATGGCACTGACTTGGACAATCACACCCATTTTACAAGATGTCCCTTAGGCCATTTATGAAATCAGATCTTTCCCTGGATGGAAGAGGGGTCTCATTTAGCATGGAAATTCTTGTGTTCTTACGTACCACAGCCATTAGGTGTCCTCGGGTTGGGGGACGTCGAGAGTGCTGGATCTTTGCTCTGTCACGGGTGGGATGGGCGAGGTAGCTGTCTTCTTCCACGGTGACCTGAGGATGAGAAGACTTTTGTTCTCTAGAACCTCCTTCCTTCTATCCCAACTTCCCTGAAAATGCCTGCACAGAGGAACAGATCCCATGACCTGTCCCACAATAAGTCCCATGGATTTCAGGATGTCCTAGGCTTGAAAGAACCTCTACTCTGGTCCCTAAACTCTGGTCCTCAGATCCTGAAATGGGCATAAAGACTTGGGCAAGAGAGCTGGGAAGGAGGTAGAAGGAGGGAAGCATGAGTTTGAGAGAGAGAGGGAGTTGGAGGGGAGCAGGTCGATGGGGCCAGTTAGTTAATTCGGCTTTCCTCTTGATGCTAGCTAGACCTGCCCATCTCCACTCTGATCCCAACCTCACCAACCTCATCCAGGATTCGGTTCTTGGCTCGGGTGATGGCAGAACTGAGAGCGTTAATCCAAGACTCCTTCTCCTCTGGACTCACTGCCAGGAAGATCAGGTTGGGTGCCTGGTTGGGGTGGGGTGGGGGGTTGAAGATTCTTGTTATAACCTGGGTATTACAGTTAATGCCCCTACCCCTGAGGGTACCTTGGAGACCTCAGAGGGAAAACACCAAGATGTCTTCTGTCTTGGCCCCACCTTTTCCAGGAGGCAGATTCTATTTCTGTTGCCATCTCTTCTCTTCCCCCTCCCCACAAACCCACGCCACCTCTTTAGGGATGCCACAATGACCCCCCCACAAAAGTGCACCCCTGGGCACTCTGTCTTGGTGGCGATAATGGGAAACACATTTCGTCCAGGAGAGAGTCTTGGGCTCTGCTGTCCTGGACCCTAAACTCAAATGAAGTATGGATGTGAAGGAGAGAATACTGAGAGGGACACAGGTGATTATGGGGCTGGAGAAGAGAAGGCTGGTGGGTGGGGGGCAGTGAAGGACAGGCAAAAATAATAAGAATACTCCAAAATAAAGAACTAAAAGATCTTTACATGTATGAAGGAACATTTTCCAGGAAATGGGAGTAGCTGCTGTGTGTTCCCTCAGACAAAAGGAAATAGGCTTAGTCTACAACTCGCCTCTTAGGGACAATGCAAGCATTCACTCCCAAGAGAAGTAAAAGGGGCTTTCTTCTCCGGGCAAATTTAAGAAAACGGGATGGGTAGCGGGACATCGGGGGTGTAGGAGAAAGTTGAGGGATGAATGCTTTCCAAGAAAAGGTCAGAGTAGATGGGGGGAGCCTGGGGACTCTGGACTTGGGAGGTAAGAGGGCTCGAGGAGAGAAGCAGCGAGCCTGTGTGTGGGAGAGAGAGATCTTCTCGACAGCGCTGCGTAAGCAAAGCGTCCAGGGGGGCCGAGGCGGCAGGGACGACATACCATGTTCCCAGGCTGTTTGGAGTGTGCCAGGGTAAACTTGCTGTGATTCTTCTTGCTCCGGCTCTTGGATTTCCGAAGCTCCTCGCATTTCTCATAGTCGCTCAGGTCAAATACTTCCTGGACATTTTTCTCATCTTTTATCTAGGGGGGGGGCGGGGGGGCGGGGTGAATTGGTGTGGGGGAGATAAGAATTATTTGGCCCTTTTCCCCCATTAACTCATTGGTTCAAACCAGCCCAAGGAGAGGAAAAAAACCAAAACCATCAAAGTCTGGAGTGGTTGCATGTCAGGAGGTTCTGAGAGAAACAAGAGGGAGGGGAGGTATTGGGAAGGTTCACATAACTACTAGCTGGAGGATTTGTTCATAACCTATTCCTGGGGTAACTAGGGGCTCAGTGTATAGAGAGATGGGCCTAGAGAAGGGAGGTCCTGGGTTCAAATTCGACCTCAGAAACGTCCTAGCTGTGTGACCCTGGGTAAGTCACTTAACCCCAATTGCCCAGTCCTTCCCACTCTTTGTCTTGGAAATGATGCTTAGTATTGATTCTAAGGCAGAAGGTAAAGGTTTTTAGAAAAACAAAACAAATCCTATTCCCCTATTCTTCTCCACCAGGGTAGTTTTTAAAAACTCTTCCTTTTTGTCTTAGTAACAACTCTAAACCAGAAGGGCTTAAGTGACTTGCTCAGGGTCACACAGCTAGGAAGGGTCTGAGGCCAGATTAAAACCCAGGTCCTCCCAATTCCAGGCCTGGTTTTCTATGCTCTGAGCCACTTAGCTTCCCCCACCATGACAGAGTTTACATTTTCTCAATCCCACTCTTCCTCTGCCCTCCTTAGTCCTTTAGAGGACATGATTTAAGTGGCTATGATCATCCCATGAGCTGGAGAAGGCAAGCATAGCCTCTGGACTCTCTCAAGGCTCCCAAATAAAATTCTCTTAACCTTTCTCCCCCAGGTTCATTTAAAAAAAAAATCCTTATCTTCTGTCTTAGAATCAGTACTGTATATTGGTTCCAAGGCAGAAGAGTGGTAGGGGCTAGGCAGTGGGGGTTAAGTGACTTGCCTAGGGTCACACAGCTGGGAAGTGTTTGAGGCCAGATTTAAACCCAGGATCTCCCCTCTCTAGGGTTGACTCTCCATCCATTGAGCCATCTGGCCACCCCCTCCCAGGTTCATTTTTAAATTTTCTCTTAGGACCCTCTCCTATGCTTTCCCAGAATGTCCCCACTGTCTTCTGTGGCTGGTGGGCTTAGAAGTAGATCTTGTGTTCATTTAGGACAGAGGTCAGCAGAAGTAGTCCCATCCATGATCTTAGAAAGAAAGAGGTACTACGACAGGAACGTCTTCAGGCTAGGGTACTCCTCCCACTACAAAGACCCTCACTGTGGGGGCCCCTTCTCAGCTCCCACCTTTATGATACCTTTTTTAAAAGTCTCATCTGCCTGTTGTATTTCAGGAGCTAGATTGCCATAGCAACAGAGACTCACTACCTGTGCTGCAAAGCTTGCTCAGTACAGTAAAAAACTACAAATCCTTCCCCTCTTCTCCCTCAGGCCCCCTTCATAGTCCTGGGTCCATTCAACCTAGACTCCTTGAGTCTAGAAAAATCATCTAATAGTAATAGAACATGTTACAGCCTATACAACAACACAGTAAGGTGGCTCCTACAAGCACTGTTAGCCCCATATTACAGACAAGCAAACTGAGCTCCTTGGAGGTGAGGTGACTAGTCCAGCTTTGCTGGGGCTGCCCCTGCCTCCTGCCTCTGCCGGAGTGATGCTTCAAAAGACACAAGACTCTTTAAAAGAAAATACTCCATGATCTCCTTGTACCTCCCCATTTGGAGAACTGAAGGTTTCTTACAGTTAAGAAATTCTTCCTTAAATCTAATCATCATCTTTCCTATTGTAATCTTCTAAGATTCTACCTTCATCCTCTTGGCCTTCTCTGATCACAACAAAGCAAAGTCCCTTCATCTTTCTCCCCAAGTTCATCTTTTAAACTTTCTCTTAGGATCCTCTTCTATCCTCCCCTCACTGTCTTCTGGTATTTGGGGGTCCTAGAATGGGTCTTTGGACTCATTTGGGTTTCATCAGGTCAGAGGACCATGATTTCTGGAAGCTAGGATGAAAGAAACACAGACTGGTCTCCCTGGGTCTCATAGTACTAGCCTTGTTATGGATAAACACACAACTACATGTAGCTGCATGTTTCCCAAGTCCCCCCTGGGACACAGTCCTATGCACAGCAGAGTCCCCCAGTAAGAGATAACAAAAGGCACCTCCTCAGATACAGAATTCTGAGGCCCATCTATTTTAGACAGTGCTCCAGGGGTGATTTTGCCCCTCTTCCTGCTTCCAAATAAGACTCTTGGTTCCATCTCTACCATTCCCTAAACACTGATCACCACTTCCACTCCGCAATGTCTACCTATTCTTTGGAACCAAGAACTGCTTTATAGTATTGGGCACAGTAACAAAGTCCATCCTCTCACCCCCAGCTACGTTCCAGTTTATCCATCTACTTTGATTTTCTTTCATGGTTGGGGTCTCCCAAACCTCTTCTCTTCTTTATCTCCTTAAACTTTTTTTAAGAGGGGGAGAAGGAACCCAAAACTCTGAAGTCACATTAGCGGAGATGCGGCCAGCCCTTAGCAAGGGGCTCCTACATCAAGAACAATTCCCAGAAACATGGGGCAGGGACATGGGATAATGTGTCATGTCTCTTCTCCTGTCTTTTCCCAGAGTTGAGAATACCAACAGAGACCAGAAATGGTGCAGAGGAAGATGAGGGGTGTGTTTTCGGAGAGGGCACAAGAATGGGGTTGGGCAGTTTGTTCTTTTTTCTCCTTGAGATGAAAGGAGTGGGTTCATCTGTAGTCAGAATGGACAATTTGGAAGAGGCTACAGGAAAACGGGAAAATTGAGATGACCGTTGGGTAGGATGGGGGAAGAAAGAGACAGAAGTAATAAAAGAAGAAACACTTCAAGGGGTCAGGGTCGGGGGGGGGGGGGAGGTTCTGGACCTTGGTTTCCTTCCTTCATTTTATTATAGTTGGGTTTTTTCCCATCAAAAAATATCTAGGGTAGCTAGGTAGCAAAGAGTATAGAGTGATAAGCTTGGAGTTGGGAAGAGCTGAGTTCAAATATGACCTTAGGCATTTCCTAGCTAAGTGACCCTGGGCAAATCACTTAACCCTCATTGCCTAGCCCTTGTCCCTCTTCTGCCTTTGAACTGTTATTAAGATAGAAGATAAGAGTTAAAAAAAAAATCTCTAAACTACACTTACAAAATTTTTGACCTTTCAAAATCTCCTCTTTCCTTCTTTTGCCTCGACATCCCCTGATCCACAAAGTCAGAGATGTTTATTTAAAAAAAAAAAAGACATGTCCTGATCCCCTTACCCTCACTATTCTAAGATCTCACTGAGGGAGATTTCTATTCCTGAAGTGTCAGCAAGACTTCTCTTGAGTACCCTCAGATCTTTCATGAGACCTTAGTGCTAGGAATTGGAAAACCTATCAACCAGACAGATAAGCTGCTTTTGAGTGGGAATTTAGATCACCCCTAAAGAATCTCTCTCTTGGTATTAGAAGGTCCCTTCCCTCCTGGCATGGCCTGACTGTTCTATGGTCCCCAGAGCTAAATGATCGTTGGAGAGAAGCGACAAATAACAGGGAGTACACCAGGGCATGTGGGGATAAAGAAAAAGATACTCTTGTATCATCATTATCGCCATCAGAACTAGCATTTATATAGCACTTTAAGGGTTGCAAAGCACTTTCTATAGTTACCTCTGTTGCTCTTGCATGAAACAACTTGTAAATGGGCTAAAATATAATAGTATGTCACAGGAGTCTTAATGCAGCTTTAAATTATTTAAATTTCAAGCTAAGATGAAAATCTATTAATATGGAATGACTTTACATTAAAGCTTAAAACTTCTCTAGGATGTATACCCTTTAACTTTCCCATGAAACTTACATTGATTATTCCAAGTCTTCAATATTCAATCCTCTCAGGCAGTGCTCAAGCACTTTGAGGAAAAGGGTTCCTTTGGCCTGAGATGGGGTCACAGTCACCCACTAGAGTGCTGGGGAAGGGCTGTGAGGGATGTGGGGCAAATTTCATACCCTTCTCTATGGATGAGATGAACTTTGGGGCTCTATTAAAGGTTCTTAAAATTTGGGCTTATTTCTACATAGAAAATGCCTCCAAAGAAGAGTGAGACATCAACTTCTTTGTTTCTCAAATCAGCTAATGCCTTAATCTTTTCTTTTTGTAAGCCCTTACCCTCTCTCTTAGAATTGATAATAAATATTAATTCCAAGGCAGAAGAGTAATAAGGGCTGGACAATGGGGGTTAAGTGACTTACCCAGGGTCTCCCAGGTCCAGCTAGGAGATGTCTGAGGTCAGATTTTGAACCTAGGTCTGGCTTTCAATCCACTGAACCACCTACCTGACCCCCTAATCTTTTCTGATGGTAGAACATAGCTATATTCTGAATCTCTCATTTGAAACACTTTCCCTCATAACTAACCAGAGGTTGCTGATTCATAGAACACAAAGCATCTCTGCCTGGGGCCATTCCATCCCTCCCTCTGCCTTCATGCTCCAACCTTCTTCCCCTACAGTCAGAGGTCAGTCACCCTGACCCTCTCCATGACTACTCCTTACTGAAACACAGACAAGAAAGGGATGCCCTGTTTTCTTTTGTTCCTTCCTATTCTCTCCTCCCTCTCACCATAGTTGTGTTTCCCCTCATGATGTGACGTGTGGGAAGTCCTCCCTGACTGTTCTCTGATGTTTCCTGCCATTATGAAGTTCAGGGAAAACAGATCATACACTTGGACACTTGTTCAGGAAAGCCAGAAAATTGTGGAGAAAATCTGAAGAAATTATGTGTGTGTGTGTGTGTGTGTGTGTGTGTGTGTATACACGCATGTTACACTAAAGGGATATTTTCCTGTCCTGAGTCCCTAAAAACAAATCAGCTTGATTCCTTCTCCTTTCTTCCTCCCCGGGGACCCACACTTTCTCCAGTATCCAGCCCCTACATTGATCTGGACAAATTGAGATTTCACTCTTGGAGAGGAATTGGGGGTGAGGCTTGGGGGGGGGGGTCAAAGGCTTCCAGGTCTCCTGCTCTGCTACAACCTCGATTACTCCTGGACCTTTAGTCTCTAGTCTTGGCCAGAATGTGCATGAATACCATAAAAGGATTTATTTGCCCAAGTTCAATCTCCAGAATACAAAAAGCTGCTCCTTAAACCAGGGGGCCCTGGGAAGTGAGAATTCAAGGAGGTACTGGGTAGTGAGAAAAGAGAAGGAGGAGAAGAAGCCAAGGAAGTCACACTCTCTGGACTGGAAAGTCCAGGAGGACATTCCCAGCTGTGACACAGAGCTAGACATAGGGACGAAGTGACTTGTGTCCGGGCAGGCAGTTAAGATTTCTCATTGCTCTAGAAACCCAAGTTCTGGCTTTGTGTTTTCTGGTTTGAAATACCAAGTCCTTTTCTTCCCTCCAAGGAAACACACAGAAAGCAGGGGGTGAGGAAGAGGGAGTACAATGTCTGGGATCTAGGACCAGGACGTGTGTGTCCTAACCCAACACGAGTTGAAGTTTCTAGTTTAACAACAGAACTGGAGCCAGCTGGGGAAAAGACAAAGACTGTTGGCTGCCTTTCCCCCCCTGTGATTTCCTCCTTCAGGGAGGCAAAGAGCAGGATAAGCAACCCTTTCTCTGGTGCCCAATTGACATGGAAGTTTTTTCTGTTCCTTTTATTATCCTGGGACATGGGGGAGAGAGAAGATCTTAATGGCTCCATAATAAGAACTTCATAAATGTGTGTTAAGTTGACTGGTAGTAAGTAACACCCAGAATCCCCTGGCACTGACAGACCAATGGAGTCTAGCCCAGGTCACTGGTGAAGGGACTTTCACATATCCCAGCAGTTATCTCGGTCTCCCAGTCAGGGTGTTATTATTCTATCTCCGTTATGATTCAGTGCAGCTGAGCTGTTGATATGATCAATGTATATGGCCTCTCTAGAAACAGGAAAAGGGAGGGAGGTTGGCTAGGGGCTCGGGGTTGGGGGGGGGGGGACGGAGGGACGGACTGAGTAGAATGTTTTAGCAGCAGCAGAGGAAACAATTCTGTCTGCAGATGGAGGCTGCAGACAGGACTGGGGGTGGAGGAAGGAGGGGACATTGGGGGAAGGGCTCCCCGTTTATCAGAGGGTTTAAAAACCATCTTGGGATAAAAATCCCCATTGTTAGCATAAAAATGTATGGAGAGAAAAAAAGCACCAACTACTAGGCTTCAAACTCAACGCGGGGCATTTCTCCCCAAAGGGCAACCTTTCTATAGGACGAGGGCTGGCAGAGGATACTCAGCTCCCTCAACTTGCTGTGGGAATACAAATATGGTTCAGAAGAGTGGGGTGGGGGTGGGGAGGTAGAAGTGAGGGGATGCAAAAGGCTGATGTAGAGAATGAGGGAATGTGGAGAGGAGAGCTGGGGTGGTTGGAGGCGAAGGGATCCTACCTCCTTGTCAGAGATGTAGAGCTGGTCCCCCTTCAACACCACGTAGCGGTTTTTCCAGATCTCCCTAAAAATCCCTTTCCCACAGAATTTCCGCACCCAGCCGACCTTCTCAGGCAGTACGGACTGATGGTTTCCATCCTGGGGCCCCTGCAGCAGGGGGTGGGGGGTGGGGAAAAGAAGGAAGCAAATTAAGTGTTAATTTCTTCTTTCTCTCCCCCCCCCCCCCCATTTAGCAGCTTCCCTCCCCGCCTTCGCGATCACCCATGGGGCTGGAGAGACAGGGAGGTTCCCGCGGGTCCTCACTCCTGCCAGTTAGTCCCCTTGCCCATCATGACCTCCCTCAGCCAGAAATAAACAACTGAAACAACCCAGTAGAGGTGATGCAGAAGCTGGGAGTCCAGGCCTTGGGGAGGGAGGGGGTGTGAAAAAGAAAGTGGGGACTGGTGACTCTCTCCCACTGTCCTTCCCCCCCACCCCCGCCCCCACCCCATTTTCCTCTTTTCTTAGCGTCTGGGGTTAATGGCATTTTAGTCTATTTTTCATTGTCTCCCCCCTCCCACCCCCCACCGTAAAGCACGATGCAAACTACTGCTGGTTTCCCAGTGGAGAAGAGATAGGGGAAGAAGAGAACCTGAGGCAAGTCCTACCCATCTCGACCAGTCTTCCCCCAGCAAAAAAGCACCCCCAAACCCTGAAGGTTCTTGTGAGCCACTCGGGTGACAGGCTCAGGGATCCGCGGGAGGTAACCGCATCCCATAGATTGAATGAAATGTAAAATCTTCAGATTGGGATGGCAAAGGAAGGGGGGGGGGGAAGGGGAGCAGGCGCGGTGGGGGGTGGTGGTGGAAGGGGACACGACTCTGTGCTTTCATGGTCCCTGCCCCCCACAAAACAGGCCGGAACCCCGGAAGGAGATGGAGGGGGTCCTGGTAGGAGAAAGTCAACTGAATTAGAGGAGGCAAGAGACACTCACCCTCTTGGTGGAATTGTTCTTCTTCATCATCCCGGGTGGGCGCGGGCAGAGGGGAGGGGGTGGGGGGGCCGGCCCGGGGTCCCGGTGGCGGAGGCCGGTTTGATGTGGCTCGTTCCAAGGGGGAGGGTGTTGGAGATGCCCCCAGCGCCGCCTCCTCCGCCGCCTCCTCCTCCTCCCTCTTCTAGACTCTCCCAGTCTCCCTTCTTTGTAGCTCCGGTTACACTAAGGGCCAGCCTCCCTCGCACTCACACTCTCACACACACGCATGCCTGCCCCCCCTCGGCTCCCTCCATCCCGCCCCCCGCACACCCCCCATCCCGATCCCGGCGCACGCACAAACACGCGCCTGCTCAGGCTCTGGGCTCTCCTCCGACCTGGCTCTCTCTGGGCTACCCAGTCCGCTCCCGGCAGCTCCATCCACAGTTGCCCGCCCGGGCCCCGCTGACGTCGTGAGTTCAGAATAAAGGGCGAATCGCGGAGCCCGACCTACTGTGCAGCTTCCCCCTCCCTCCTTTGTTTCTGACTCACCAGGGGTAAAGAAGAGGAGAAGCGAGATCGACACAGAGAGACCCAGAAGGGGAGCACAGAGTGCCACAGAGGTGGAGAGGAGACAGCCAGCCAGACAGACCCCCAGTGAGAGGAGGAGCCAGGGAGGCTGCTAGAAGGGGAAGAAACAGATGGAGAATCCTAGGACCAGGGGGCGCAGCTAGAGAGCCCAGGAGCAAGAAATGGTTAAACACACACACACACACACACACACACACACACACACACACACACACACACACACACACACACACACAGGTTTAAACATTGCGATGAGGGTGTTTCTTCTCCCAGGGCTTGACATTTCTCCCTTTTGGACTCTCCCTCCAAACCAGGGAAGATGGGGAGCAGGAGAGCCGGAGGGGAAGGGAAAGTGATAAAGAAAGTGGTCTAGGGAGTTTAGGTACTATGGAAAAGTTTTCTGCTCTTTCTCTTCCAGAGGAAGACTGTGGGTGGGGAAGGGCATCAGAGGTGGGAGGGAGGGACTGAGGAGAGGGAATAAATTCTGATTGGGGGAAACCCTGTAGCCAGCCCAATTCTAGGAGAGCCTGTGGTTCTGGACCTATAGCCTCAGTGTCCTCAGCTAGTCGCTACAGGAGACAGGACTGAGGGTGCGCCAATCTCCCATCTGCTCGTAGGTTCACTCACCAGGTAGTTTTGGACAAGGCTCTTTTTATCCTTCGGTAGACTGTCCAGCTATAAAGTGGAGAGAATAGTCCCTACTTTTCGGGATGTTGTTAGAACAAAGTGAGATTAGAAATGACAGTTCTTTGAAAATTAAAGTACTGTAGAAGTGAACGAGATAATTACTGTTGGGAAAGAAAATGGGCTGGTCAAGAGGGGGGAGAGAGAGACAGAGAGAGAGAGAGAGACAGAGACAGAGAGACAGAGACAGAGACAGAGAGAGACAGAGGGACAGACAGACAGAGAGACAGAGACACACTGAGAGAGAAGGATCATAGATGGACAGTATCTCAATTTATGCATTGTCAGGATCTAGAGTAAAGGAAGACTACCGACCACCCCCCCCACTCCCCCACCCCCCCCACACCCCACGGACCTACTTTGAAGGATTCCTAAAAGGACATGAACATGGACTAGAGTCAATTAGGATGAGAACACAACGAAGTGTTAACACATTAATGAAATCCCTCCCAGTCCATCAAATTACTGTCAAAATCTTAGCTGGTGGGTGGGAGAATGTCAATTTATTTATTTATTTACTTTTACTTCTGGAATTCTCTTAGAGTATGACCTACTTAGAAGCAGGCAAGGGTGCTCAGTGGATAGAGAGCCAGACCTGAAGATAGGAGGCCCTTGGTTCAAATCTGGCCTCTGACACTTCTTAGCTGTATGATCCTGGGCAAGTCACTTAACCCCAAATGCCTATACCATACCACTTTTCTACCTTGGAACCAATGCTCATTACCCATTGTAAGGTAGAAGGTAAGGGTTAAAAAAAAAAAGAAGCATGAAATAAACTTGATGAGTATTTTTCAATTTTTTTACTTCCTGATATGCCTGTGAATATGGTGACAAAGACCAGGGAAAAGTCTCTCTCTCCACTATTCATATACCTTCCTACACCACACATCCCAGCCATATTAAATAATAATGATGGCAGTTTCTTACATTTCTAAGGCATTTTATGGTATCTGATAATTTTTTAAATTATATTTTCAGAATATCTCATGGAACCAATGATATCCCATTTGGCAGATCAAGAAATAGGTTGAGAGGCTGTGATTTGTCTAGTCTCAGTATCTGAAATAGGACCAGAACCTCTCTCTCTTTCTCAGTCTCTCTCTCTCTCTCATGCACACACAATCCTCCTTGATTTTGCTACCTTGGTTACCACAACCTCTGTCATCTAGCCTACTTGTCAAAATTAGCAAAGAAGAATGAGGAAATTTGGGCCATTTTGATATAACATCAATCACTTAATAAGTAACTAACTATTAAGCACCTGTATGCGCCAGGAGATCAGGGAAAGAGAACAAACATTTATGAAGTGACTACTATGTGCCAGGTGCTTTACAGCTATGATCTCATTTGATCCCCACAAAAATGCTGGCAGGTAGAAGCTATTATTCCTAGTATATAGTTGAGCAGACAGGCTAAATAACTTTCCCAGAGTCTCACAGCTATTAAGCATTTGAGGTTAAATTTGAATTCAGGTCTTTCCGAATTGCTACTGTGCTACTTAACTGCCTTTAATCAGGCTACAGAGACAAAAATAAAAGACCCTAACGGTGCTTATATTCTATGGAGAAAATCATATGTACACCCGCAAATAAATACAAAATTATTTGGAAAGGCATTGATGCATCTTTTTTCTCTTTTCTTTTTATTATGAACTTGAACATTTAACTATACAAAGAACAGAAAAGAAGATTGCATAGAAAAGTGATCTTTTAAACATATCTTTCCTTCTTTTCCTCCTTCCCTTCTTTAAAAAGTTTGTTTTATTCTTTTTAATTTTTCAAAAACCCATACTTCTGTCTTAGGGTAGATACTGAGTATTGCTTCCAAGGCAGAAGAATGGTAAGGTTTAGGCAATTGGGATTAAGTGATTTACCAGCTAGGAAGTACCTGAAGCTCGATTTGAACCTAGGACTTCTCATTTCTGGCCTGACACTCTATGCACTGAGCCATCTCACTGAACCCCTCCTTCCCTCTCTTTTTTAAATCAAATTTTATTTTATTTTATATCTGAATTCTGTCTCCTATCCTTCTTCTTCTTCCCCCATTAAAAAACAACAAAAACAAAACCTGTTACAAAAATGTATATTCAAACAAAATAAATTCTCATATTGACCGTGTTAGAAAAATGAATCAATCTGCACTTTGAGTCTATCCTCTTTTTTTTTTTTAAACCCTTACCTTCAGTCTTGGATACTATGTATTGGCTCCAAGGCAGAAGAGTGGTAAGGGCTAGGCAATGGGGGTCAAGTGACTTGCCCAGGGTCACACAGCTGGGAAGTATCTGAGGCCAGATTTGAACCTAGGACCTCCCATCTCTAGGCCTGGTTCTCAATCCACTGAGCTACCCAGCTGCCCCCTATCCTCTTTTTATCAAGAGGTGTGTAGCACATTTCATCATGTCTTATGGAATTGTGATTGGTCATCCTGTTGATTAGAGTTCCAAGCCTTTTGAAGTTTTTTCTTTATAATATTGTTATTATAGCATAAATTATTCTGGTTATGTTTATTTCACTCAACATTATTTCATGTAAATTCTCCTAAGTTTTTACGAAACCCTCCCCTTCATCATTTCTTATAGCATGACAATATTTCATCCCACTCATATACCATAACTTGTTCAGCCAATCCCCAATTGATGGGTAGCCTCTCACAAACGGAGCTTGTGCTACATGCTACATATATTAAATTCAACCTGATAGTAACAACATGGTCCTCCTTGTCTGGGTCCCTCTTTGAAATTCTTATCTTTTTCTGTCAAAAAGTATTTTTAACCCTTACTTTCTGCCTTAGAATCAATAAGATGTATTGTTTCCAAGGCAGAAGAGTGGGAAGTGCTAGGCAATGGGGATTAAGTGACTTGCCCAGGGTCACATGGCTGGGAAGTGTCTGATGTCATATTCGAACCCAGGATTGCCTGTTTCTAGGCCTGGCTCTCAATCCACTGAGCTACCCAGCTGCCCCTCTTTCAATTTTTAGTGTCTTAGCTCTTTTCTTTCTTCCTTTTATACCTCTGTCACTTAACTCCTTATCACCAATGCTTCCTTTTTTAATAAAAGAAGCTTTTCTTTTTAAAATTTAAATTATTTTATTTAGTCAATTTAGAACATTATTCCTTGGTTACAAGAATCATATTATTTCCTTCCCTCCCGAAACCTTTCTTTTTTTAAAAAAATAAATATAGTCAAATTAAACAAACCAATACACTAGATATTTCCAAAAATGTATGCCTCATTCCCACCTCTACTTTATTGCCTTTCTGCCAAGATGTGGGAAGCATGCTTCATCATTAGTTTTCATAAGTCAAGATTGATCATTACTTATATCAAAGTTCCTTATATTTTCAAAGTTATCTTCTTTTACATTATTGTGTTCAGTATAAAATTCATACTTCTGGATCTGCTCACTTCACCTCACCTCAGTTCATACATATCTTCCCAGGTTCTCTGAATTCAACATATTCGTCATTTCTTCCAGAGCTATACTCTTCCATTCTGTTCAGACACCATAATTTGCTCAGCTATTCTGTAGTTGATGGATATCCACTTTGTTAATAGTCCTTTGCTACAACGAAATGCCACTGGAAGCATCTTTAGATTGTAAAATGATCAAGAAAAAAGGAAAGAAAAAAGCAAAAAAGCAAACAGTGGTTTTCTGGGGTTCATAGAAGAGAAGTGGGGGACTAGCAATGCAGAAAATCATACACAGTATCAGGCATGGTCACCATATTGGTGATTTTCACTTAATTGTTTTTCTTTGTTATAGGGGAGAATTTAATTGAGGAGTTGAGGGTTAAGAAAGGAATAGAGACACAGAAGCAAACTTACATTGGAAAGGAAAAGTTAAAAAGGAGAAAGAAAACAGTGGCTTATGTTTTTTACTGGGGGTCTTGCTAGCAATGAAGCACAGTCAAATCAATCAGCACTTATTTGGTGCCCACTATATGCTGGGCATTCTAAGCAATGGAGATACAAAGGAAAAAACTTGTCCCTTTCTTCAAGGAGCTCATAATCTAACAGGGAGAGATAATGTGCACATTACCATGTATTAACAAGATGAACAGTATTAACTGGAGGTAATCTCAGATGGAAGACACTAGCATTAGGAAGAACCTGGGAAGGCTTCTTGTAGAAAGTGAGATTTTAACCAAGATTTGAAGGAATCCAGGAAAGGAGGAAGCAGAGGTGAGGAGAGAGAGAGAATCCCAAGGTATGGGGGATCAAATCAGAAGATGGAGTACCATCTGAAGTGTGGTAAGGAGGTCAGACTCACTGGAATTAGAGTCTGTAGAGAGGGGCAAAGTACAAGAAGTGGAAAGGTAAAAAGAGGTGAGGTTAGAAAAGGCTTTAAACGACAAACAGGGGATTTGATATTTTATCCCAGAGGCACTAGGGAATCATGGAAGTTTATTGAACAGAGGAGTAACATGGTCCACCTATACTTTAGAAAGATCACTCTGATAGCTGAGTGGAGAAGGCTATTGTAATAGACCAGATGTGAGGTGATGAGGTATTGGGATGGTGGCCATCTTGGAGGAGAGAAGGGGATGAATTCAAGATTTGAAAAAATAGAATCAATAGAATTTGGCAACAGTTTGTATATGGAAGGAATAAAGATTGCTACTGAGGGTGTGAGCCTGGGTGGCTGGAAGGGTAATGATACCCTGGACAATAATAGAGAAATTAGGAAGGAAGATGTTGGGAGGGGAAAGAGGAATTCGGTTTGGACAAGTTGAGTTTAAGATTTCTACGGGATGGCTAGTTCAAGATGACTAATAGACAGTTGGAGTTGTGAAACTTCTGGATTACAGAAGAGAGGGCTGGAGAAATAAATTTGATAATAATATAAAAAATAAATTCTGAATCCATGGAAGCTGATAAGATGGCTATCTGAAGTAATACAGAAGGAGGAGAGAAGAAAAGAGAGTATAGAAGTGGTCTGGGGTTGTAGTTCAAGTGGTTTCTTATAAAAATTAGTACTTTTCTTTCTAACTTTTCTCTGTTTCTTCAACATTATACATGCATGAATACCTTCCTTCATTTGGTGTGTGGCTACTATGTTCAAGGGATTGTGTCCTCTAAACCTTGCTTTGGTCAGGAGAAAATAGAGTGTTGTGAAATGTCAGGTAAATCCTCAAGTAGTGTTCAGATGCTAAAGCAGATGCGTGTGGGTTGCAGAACCTTCCCTGCCTGCTTGCTCCTTCCTCTGTTTCATAAATCTTTGGCTTTGCTTATTGATGATGGCCTTTCACCCTGTTCCCTCTGCTTGTTAACCTGTTCTTCCCAACTCCCTGCTCTGTAACCATCCTTCCTCATTCCTTTCTTGTCACCTTACCCCTCTTTTCTCATTCTATCCCGTTATCCCTACCCTCTTTAGGGTTGCTTGTCTTTTCCTACCAGGATAATCCAGGTAGAATATGACTTTGGGGATCATTTCCAGGGGAAGAGACTTAAATGAGCAGTTTGCTCATTTAACAGGACGTTTGGATTCTATTACACATTTCCATAACACCTTTCTGTCCCTGGATGCAAGGTATTGTAATAATAAATAATAGGCACGTATATTTCTATAGTGTCTGATAATTTACAAGGTTTTCATTTAATCCTTAAAATAATCCAATGAGGTAAATAGACAAGGATAGGAATTTTCATTTTACAGATGAGAAAAATGAGGCTCAGAATGGTTCAGTGACTTAATCTATACTGATACTGCATATAAATGGTAGAGCCAGAGCTGGAACTTGGGCTCTGAATATACCACTACACTGATAACTCCTCCGGCTGTGCCCCTCCAACAACAACAAAAACCCAACCCAGCACTTATTTATGAAATAAGGAAGTAAGCACTTCCTTGCTGGGAAAGAGAGAGACAGATTAGTCTTGGGTAGACATGGGAAAGAGGAATCCTAATCCTGAGTCACTTCGTCAGGCTCACCATCATGGGTCAGAAGACTTTAGGCCACATGAAACTCCCACACCTCAGTTTCTCAAAGGGCAAATTACTAACTCTTTATCCATTCTGGAGAAACAGGAAGGAAAATGGGAATAAACATTTGTGAATTGCTACCGGCAAGTTAGTTGGTAGGAAGTTTTAAGCCAAACAGAGAAGAGAATTGTTATTATTACCCAAAAACAGGCCTCTAAGGTTTATATAGAATATGCAAGGTTTGCCTGGACATTATGCAAATGAGTGGGAAAGCAGAGAATGGACATTTAATGAAAAATGATGCTGATTTTTAGAACAAGTGAAAGGAAGAGAGGAACTAGGACTGTGATCTTTGTACAAAAAATGCCTGTGTTCTTGTCTCTTAATTTTCATAATAACCCTAAGCTTCTTGAGGATCAGTCTTTGCCTTTTTGTTCTTAAACTTTAGCAATACACATACAAGATGCTTATAATAAGCCACTTTGATGATGATATGAACAGTTGCAGCTTACTAGAAAGAAGGTTGGCCAGAATTCCCCTTCTGCCAATTACTAATTTGGTGACCTTAGGCAAGTCACTTAATTTCTCAGAGCCTCAATTTCATGTGTAAATAGAATATAAAAACACCTGCACTAATGATTTAATAACGTTGTTTTAATTTTTTATTTGTTTTTTTTTTTTGGTAAACACTTACCTTTCATCTTGGAATCAATATGATTCCAAGACAGAAGAGTGGTAAGGGCTAGGCAATGGGGGTTAAGTGACTTGCCCAGGGTCACACAGCTAGGAAGTGTCTGAGGCCAGATTTGAACCTAGGACCTCCAGTCTCCAGGCCTGACTCAATCCACTGAGCCACCCAGCTGCCCCCTTGTGTGCCTTTTTTGATAGAAACTTTTCCCCATTCCACCTTTCCCTTCTCCCTTCCCTCAGTGAATCTCCCTTTCTCACCCCTTTGTATGTTTTATGAGATCATTCTGACTTACACCCATGTCCTCTTTCAATGTAAACTCCTTCTAATGTCTCATAATGATAAAGTTCTTATGAGTTACATATATCATCTTCCCATATAGGAATGTAAACAATTTAACCACTTTAAGTCCTCGAGATTTTTCTTTCTTGTTTTTTCTTTCATGTTTATCTTATTATGCTTCTTGAGTTTATTAAATCTTCTATTCAGCTCTGATCTTTTCATCAGGAATACTAGAAAGTCCTCTATTTTATTAAATATTAATTTTTTCTCCTAAAGGATGAGACTCAATTTTGCTGGGCAAATTATTCTAATTTGTAATCCTAGCTCTTTTTTCCTTCTAGTATATCATATTCTAACCCCTCTGTGGAAGCTGTTCAATCTTGTATTATCCTGGTTGTGATGCCATAATATTTAAATTGTTTCTTTCTGGTTGCTTAAAGTATTTTCTCTTTAACTTGGGAGCTTTGGAATTTGGCATACTATTGCTGGGAATTTTTATTTTATTTATTTTATTTTTTAACGTTATTTTATTTGGTCATTTTCATACATTATTCATTGGAAACAGAAATCATTTTCTTTTCCTCCCCCCTCCCTGCCACCCCTCCCCTAGCCGATGTGCAATTCCTCTGGGTATCACATGTGTCCTTGCTTTGAACCCATTTCCTTGTTGTTGGTATTTGCATTAGGGTGCTCATTTAGCATCTCTCCTCGATCATGTCCCCTCAACCTCTGTAGTCAGACAATTGCTTTTCCTTGGTGTTTTTACTCCCTCAGTTTGTCCTCTGCTTGAGGATAGTTTTTTTTTTTCTCTCATAGATCCCTGAAGATTGTTCAGGGACATTGTAAAGCCATTAATGGAGAAGTCCATTACATTCGATTGTACTACAGTGTATCAGTCTCTGTGTACAATGTTCTCCTGGTTCTGCTCCTCTCACTCTGCATCACTTCCTGGAGGTTGTTCCAGTCTCCACGGAATTCCTCCACTTTATTATTCCTTTTAGCACAATAGTTGGGAATTTTTATTTTAGTATCTCTTTGAGGAGGTGATTGAGAGATTTCTTCAACTTCCATTTTACTCTCTGGATCTAAGAAATTGGGGCAATTTCTTGACAATCTCTTTCTTAAAAAACAAAACAAAACATTGTCTGTTTTAGAGCTACCACCACAAAGCAGTTCTAAAGCAGAATAGTAAGGGCTAGGAAAATGTTGGCAAAGACATGGTACAGGTGCCAGGGTGGAACAGAGGGGGCTGCTCTGTTTCCTCTCTGCACAGCACCTGAGGACATTTTTTTGCATGCCCCATCCCTCTGTCCAGTTGCCCAAAGCAAGCACTTCCCTCTGTTATCTGGGGTAATTTGTGGGGCACATATGCAGCTTGAAATGCAATCTTGAAAAAGTTCATCAACACTGGGCTAGGCAATTGGAGTTAAGTGATCTGTCTTCCCTGTCACTATAGTAGTTTTTTATGGTTAAGTTCTTTTTTTGTTGTTAATTTCTTTCCAAAGACTATTTCTTGATTATGTACTTTATGTTAAAGTTGGGCTCTGTTCAACATGGGAGTGAGGAGGTGCTATTCCAAGCATCAGGATTTTTGGTGCTTCTGTTTTCTTGGAGTCTGTAAGTTTTTGGTGCTTGTGATCCTGCTTTCCTGGTCTGTGATCAGGAAGGGTCCCTATGTTCTTGCAGCCACAAATGCCAAAGCTCCTTTTTGCCATGGAGCTAAGACTAGGTCTCCTGCTTCCTTGTAACTGACCACCAGTAGTTCTCTCTGTCCTGGAATTGTGACCCAGAACTTTGTATAGCAAAAGAGTTGCCAATCAGTGCCAGCTGTACCCCAAGTGCCAGCAAAGGGTCCCATATAATCTTTTTCTAACCAGTTGTCTTACTATGTCTTCTCTGAGAGCTCTCAAAGCTGCCACTGCTTCTGTGGCTGCTATTGATGTCCTCACATGCTCTCAGGATTGACCCTCACCCTAATATCAAAGATGTTTCTAGCTGACTGGCTTCCTAAGTTTTCTTAGGCTAGAAGACTGTTTTATCTTGACCTTTTGTTGGTTCTGCTGCTCCAAAATTTGATTTGAGGCATTAATTAATTTAATTTTACCAATTACATATAATAACAATTTTCCACATAAGTTTTCTGAAGTTATATGATCCAAATTGTCTCCCTCTCTCCTTCCCTCCCCTTTCCCAGAGATGGCAGGCAGTTTGATCTGGGTTATATATGAGTTATCATCAAGGTATTATTTTAAGTTGTTTGGAGGAGAAGGTTGATACAATTCAGTTGAGTTGCTGCCTTTACACCTCCCTCTAGATGTGCTCTCTCAAAGGTTCTCTCTCTCTCTCCCTCCCTCCCTCCCTCTCTCTCTCTCCCTCTCCCTCTCTCTCTCTCTCTCTCTCTCTCTCTCTCTCTCTCTCTCTCTCTCTCTCTCTCTCTCTCTCTCTCTCTCTCTCTCTCTCTCTCTGTCTTTCTCTCTAACTTCCCTCATTCCCTCCAGCTCAGCCCTCCTGGTCTTCTTCATTCAGGAAAGCAACTTCTTCATTCAGGAAAGAAAAGGCCAGCCATCCCTACTATCTGTCAACCAAAGCCCATACACAAGGCAAGCAAGCCAGCCTACTTGAAGTAGCATGGTTCTGTGGGAGAGATGGGATGGGAGGTAGCATGTTCAAGGCAAATCAAACCACTACCACCACCTTAACCATCATCTTCCTTCAGACTCAGATGGGAGCACCCCAGGATCCTGAACCCAAGGAACCTGGGAATAGTAATTTTAAATAGTGACATTAAAGAGGAAGATTAACATTGGTTATTAGTGCTGGACCCTCTAACTAGATGGAGGGCAGAGTCATGAGTTCCAGGACCTCTATTTAAGGAGGAGGCTTAGAAAAATCTTCTTCCCCTTTCTCACCAACTACCCTGCTTTTGAACTTCTTGGGTTTCTCTGGCACATCTCTGAGCCAGATCCCTTCCCCTTCCACTTCCCCACTCTTCAATTTCCTTTTTTGGCGTTGTCTTCCAGCATTAGAATGTAAGCTACTTGAGGGCAGGAGCTGTCTTTTTTTTTTTTTACTTGTAGTGCCCCATAGTGCCTTAGCATAGTGCCTGGCATATAATAAGCACTTAATACATTTTTATTGACTGATCCATTAATATCTACTCTTCCATCCATACCCTATGAACCATGGGACCCTTTAGTGTCACTTACAGTTAAGGTCCTACTTATAGGTTGTCTCCCTCATTGGAAGATGAATTCTTTGAGGACAGAAACTATATTCCATTCCTATTTCTATTCTGAACCCAGTCACAATATTCCATAACAGCTAGATTATAGTTCTGTATCTCTCTCTTTTTAAAAAGTTAGTTTATTTAAATTATTTATTTATTTATTTTAAAAGTTTGTTTATTGGCTACATTAAAACTCCCAAGTATTTCCCTCCCTTCATCCCCTCCCCACACTAGAGAAGGCATTGTTTGACCAAAAAAAATGCATATAATCAACTATATCTTTCATTTTTTAATTTAAAAGTTCTTTTTCTGGGGGGTGGACATTCACAAGTAATTCTCTAAACATCAATTCTGTAACTTGTATATAATGTTCTCTTGGTTCTCTTTGTTTCACTTTTCATAATTTCACGTAAGTCTTTCCATTGTCTTTTTTTAAGTCTTCCTGCTCATCATTTCTTACAACACAACCATATGCCACAACTTGGTCAGCCCTTCCCGGAGTAATGGACATTGCCGCAATGTCCAATTCTTTGCATTACAAAGAGGTCTGCTATCGATGTTTTAGAACATTAGGTTCTTTCCTTTTTTTCTCTGATACGGATCCAACAATGGTTTTGCTGGGTTTAAGGGTCTATACACAGTTTTATAACTCTGGGTGTAATTCCAGATTGCTGGATCTCTTTCTCTAATGTACGGCTATGAGGATGTGCCTCATAACTACAATGCTATTCTGTCCAGTGAATGAACATTGCCTATTAGAAACATGTCAAGGGAAAGCAGCAACTCCTTAAAACAAAGTTTCTGTTGTCTTTTTCATGAAAATGATACGTCTCAAGGCTGTTCTCTTTGGCAGTGGTCAGGTTGGAGATAAAAGAACCCTTTCGTATACTTTGTTGTTGTTCTGCTTACCTATGTCAATTGTTGCCACTTCACTCTTCTTGCCTGATATCCCTAAATGCTGGGAAGATCTCTCTCTGTTTCAAAAGTGATGATAATGCTCATCTTTGCCTCAATGAGGTCATTTCCTGTAGGATGCTAGTTCCTGGATCGCACAGTTTCTGCATCCCAAGAAGAGATAAGAAAGATGAACTTTCCGGGACTGCAGTTGCCACCAGCATTTTATTGAGCTCATCATTGCCCAAGAATCCTTGGGAACTCCAGTGCTGAATCATGTCTAATGTGCACCAGAGACGGAACTTTTTTGTATTTGTGATGGGAGTCAACGAGTGCCCAATCCTTACAGCAGGAGCGACATTCTCTGCTGCTGCCCATCCAACATATGGAATCTGGGGGAGCCAGTTCCAGTCCATGAATGACTAAGATGCCATGTAATAAGGAAAAGTCTCCTGAATTGGGTGGATACAAAAGTTTTGGGTTTTTTTTTTTAAACCCTTACCTTCTGCCTTAGAATGAATACTATGTATTGGTTCCAAGGCAGGAGAGAGGTAAAGGCTAGTCAATGGGGGTCAAGTGACTTGCACAGGGTCACACAGCTAGGAAGTATCTGAGGCCAGATTTGTACCCAGGACCTTCTGTCTTTAGGTCTGGCTCTGAATCCACTGAGCTACCCAGCTGCCCCCCCCCCCCCGAGTTTTAAGAGGATAATTTCTCATTCTTTTCCCCTGGAATTTTTATAGTGAGAAGCAAGAAATGCTGTGGGCTTCAGGGTTTGAGTACAGTCAAATCATCTTCCCAGGTGACCACCATATGGCCATGAATGCATGACACAGTTCTTTTGTCTCTTGCATTTATTCTTGCCCAGTTGTAGGTTTCTGAATATTTTGAGACAGAATTAACAGGGTTAAAAACTTATGAACTTTAAAAAAGAAGCTGAGTCTTCTGGGGACTAATAACTAGAGTCAGTAGCAGAGTGTGCCAGTAGCTGTAATGGTTGACTCTGCAGCAATCGTGATGACCCGCTTGACCCATTTCAGAAAGAAGCCAGGTTGCTATGCAAGGCAGTAATGGCCAGTGGTCACACTGCACCCAGAAAGGAGCTTGCTGGGGTCTCTGTGAAGGCAGGAAAGGACTCTGGGGGCTGGGAAGGACTGCTTGGTCCTACATGTTCCCTACATGAGTTTTAGTACCTTTGGGCTAGTCTAAGCCCTCTTTCCCCAGGGACCTTGTGTAGACACAGGAGGGGAGAGGGCACCCCACTTTGGGGGCTGGAAAGTGTTGTGTGTTCCCTGGAAGCTGAGCACACTTTCCTCTGGGACTGAGTGTGCAAGACTGTGTGTGTGTGTGTGTGTGTGTGTGTGTGTGTGTGTGAGCACAGAGTGTATTTCTCAGTCTGGGGAAATGGTTTTGTACATTGATTCTTGGTCTACCTTCTCAGTCAATCTCCCTTGTAGAAGCCAATTGATATCCATTATTTAATGGATATTGGAGAGACGTCAACTGGGTAACTGATATTAGGGAGCACATGAGTTGGGAGCTCAGGGTTAACAGTACTAGAAAGCCCCCCAATTCCTCAGGGTTACCCCTAGAGGTCTGAGAGGAGGAGGAGTCAGTTATGCACTAGGGACCTGCCTTGTGATTGTGAGTAACCCTTGGGAGGTAAGCCAGAAAAGGAGAAAGCTTTTACAGTGGGGTAGGGGTGGGTGCTAGGGGGGCAGTGTGAAGCCCTGGCTCTGAGGCTAGCTCTAGGTCTCTGCTACCCAGGACCTGGTTGGTGCTATAACCTTCCCAGTGTGTCTGGGAGTTGCCACCCCGTCCCACCTGGTTGATTAGGGAACACAAGTCTCTGTGCTGCTCAGAGAATGGGTAGAAAACCATTCTTGGTACTGCCCAATCCATGGTAGGATGCACCACTGGTTATTTGCAGAGCTGCCAGGTTTCCCCTCTTTTCCTATCAGAGCTGACCTGAGACTATGAGCTTCTTGTGCTACCATCCAGGGGACACCAGCCTGGAGACAGTCCTGGGAAACCTTCCACATCCTCTTCAGCTTTCCCAAGACCCCCCCTGACTACAAAGTGGATTCTATGGCACATCTCCTCTCTACAACAGCCTATTCTTTCCTTCTTGGGTGTGGTAGCTAACATCACAGAATCATTCATGAGAAGGCAATTGTTGCTAAAAATAGGAATAGAAAGAGGAGAATGCCTTCAAGTCTCTTTTTCAATTATATCCTATAAACCCTCAAGTCACCTTGACTCATTTGAATAAAAGGACTATATTTGGATTATGTTAGAGTCTGTTATTAATTGCCAAACATGTATTAAAGCCCCTACTAGGTGCCAGATGCTGGAGAAAGAACTATATTTGGATTATGTTAGAGTCTGTTATTAATTGCCAGCCATGTATTAAAGCCCCTACTATGTGCCAAATGCTGGAGATACAAAGACAAAAATGGGGGAATAAGAATTTATACAGTATGTACTATCTGCCAGGCACTGTGATAAGCTCTTTTTACAAATAAGTCATTTGATTCTCACAAAAACCCTGTGAGGTAAGTATTATTCTATTTACAATGGGGCAGCTGAGGCAAGCAGAAGTAAGTGACTTGCTCTGGGTCACACAGCCAATAAGTATCTGAAGCTGAATTTGAACTTCCTGACTCCAGGCCCAGAGATCTAGGCATTATGGTGCTACCTAGCTGCCAATTCTTGCCCTCCAGTTGATTATATTCCTTTTGAGGACATAATATGTGCATATAAAAAGTATTATGTGGAGGTAGGTGGAGCCAATATGGCAGAGAAGGATCAGGGACCCTAATGATCCTCCCCAGGGAGAGAGAGAGGGAGTGGGGAGGGGGAAAAGAGGCAGCAAGAGGGGGGGGAACAGAGGGTGTGGAAGAGAGAGACACACAAATAGAGAGAGAGAGAAAGAGTGGAAGAGAGGGGGTGGGGAGAGGGAGTGGAAGAGAAAAAGAGAGGAAGAGGGAGAGAGGGAGAGAGAGAGGGAGAGAGAGAGGGAGATAGAAAGAGAGAGGGGGAGAGAGGGAGGAAAGGAGTGGGAGAGAGAAGAGAGACAGAAAGAGGGGGAGAGGGGAGGGAGGGAGAGAGAGAAGGGAGGAGGGAGGGAGTGGGAGAGAGAATAGACAGAGACAGAGACAGAAACAGAGAGAGAGGGAGAGGGATGAGGGAGGGAAGGAGAGAGGAGAGAGGAGAGAGGGAAGAGAGAGAGGGGGAGAGAGAGAGGGAGAGGGGCTGGGGAAGAGGGAGAGGGAGAGAATGCAATGTCATAAAATCAGAGAAGCAAGAATATTCTAGAAGAGAGGGTGGTCAACATGTTGTATAGTTTCCAGGAAAGTGGTGGGAGAAACTCAGCAAGAAGGGTTGGTGTGTTCTTGTTATTGCCATAGGGTTTAGGATGTCCCCAAGGAGTGATACATATAAACTAATTCCATGATGCCTAACTTTCTTTATAGTAGTCTTCAAAACTTGCTCTTTTTCAAAGGATATGAACAAGCAGTTTTCAGATGAAGAAATCAGAACCATCTTTGGTCATATGAAAAAATGATGTAAATCACTCTTGGTTAGAGAAATGCAGATTTAAACAACTCTGAGACATCACCTCACATCTATCGGATTGGCCATTATGACAGAAAAGGGAAATGATAAATGTTGGAGGGAATGTGGGAAAAATGGGACTCTAATGCACTCACTGTTGGTGGAGTTGTGAACTGATCCAACCTTTCTGGAGAGTAATTTGGAACTATGCTCCGAGGGCTCTAAACCTGTGCAAACATACCCTTTCCTGCAGCCAATACCACTACTAGGTCTCTATCTCAAAGAGGGAAAAGGACTTATTTGTACAAAACTATTTATTGCAGCTTTGTGGTGGCAAAGAGTTGGAAATTGAGTTGTTCATCAACTGGAGAATGGCTGAAGAAGTTGTGGTCTATGTTTAAGATGAAATACTATTGTGTTATAAGGAACAATGAGCAGGATCATTTCAGAAAAATCTGGAAAGACTTATATGAAGTGATGCAAAATGCCATCTGGCCTCAGAGAAAGAACTGATGGTGTCAGAATGCAGACTGCAACATAATATATATTTCCTTCTTCCTCTTTCTCCTCCTGTTTTCCTCTTCCTTCTCTTCTTCATCCTCTTCCTCCTCCTCCTCAGCAAGGATGGCTGAGGGGGAGAGAGAATTTGGAACTCAAAAATTTTAAAAATTAATGTTAAAAATTGTTTTTACATGTAATTGGGGGAAAAGAAAATATTATGAAAACAAAACAAAAATGCCTCTCTTTCCAACAGAAAATATCAGGAATTACCTTCAGGAGCTTCTGATCAATGGCACCATCATGGAGTCCTGAGTTCTATATGCCAGATCCTCAAAGGTAGTTCAGAAGAATGGGAAAATTAAGATGTAAATGTATTTCTGGACCTTGAATAAGGGAACTAAAAGAATAAGAGGAATGAGGGAATAAGATTTTGTTAAATGCTTACTGTCGAGATAAAAATTTTTGATAAAGAGAAACTGAGGAACAATGAACAACTTTAGCAGTGTTTCAGGATACAAAATAAACCTATGAAAATCATCAGCATTTCTCTATACTACCAATAAAGTCCAACAGCAAGAAATAGAGTTCACCTGCCAAAACAACCCAGCAGTTATGTGATTCCAACTACAAAACACTTTTCACACAAATAAAGTTGGTTCTAAACACTTGAAATAACATTAATTGCTCATGGATAGGCTGAGCCTATATAACAACAACAAAAAAATTCTACTTAAATTAATTTACCTCTTCAGTGCTTCACTAATCAAAGACCCCCAAATTATTTCAGAGACAAAAAAATCTATCTCAAAGAACAAAAGGTTAAGAATATCAAGGAATTAGTGAAAAAAAAAAAGAGAGGCAACTTAGAATACAAGATCTCAAAACAATCTGATATTGACTAAGAAATAGAGTGGTTGATCAGTGGAATAGATTAGGCACTCACTATGCAATAGTAAATGACATAGTAAAGTAATGTTTGATAAATTCAAAAATCCAAGTTTTTGAAGGAAGAACTCACTATTCAACAGAAATTACTGGGAACATTGGAAAACAATATGGCAGAAACTAGGCACAAACAACTTATATCATATATAAGGTCAAAATGGATATGTAATTTAGAAATAAAGGATGAAACCATAAAAAAAATTAGAGGAGCATGGAATAGTTTGCCTGTCAGATCTATGCAGAAGGGAAGAATTTATGTTCAAATAAGTCATAGAGAACATTATGAGATGTCAAATAGAAAATTTTGACTACATTAAATAAAAGTTTTTGCCCAAATAAAACCAGTGGAACTAAGATTAGAAGAGAAACAACAAACTGAGAGAAGAATGTTTATAACAAGTGTCTCTAACAAAGTTCTCATTGCTCAAATATAGAGAACTGAGTCAAATTTATAAGAACACAAAAGATCCCCCAATTGACAAATGGTCAGAGGATATGAACAGGCAATTCTTAGATGAAGAAATTAAAACTATCTTTAGTCATATGAAAAAAATGCTCCAAATAACTATTATTTGGGGAAATGCAAATCAAAACAACTCTGTATGTCTTACACTTATCAGACTGGCTAATATGACAAAAAAAAGATAATGATAAATGTTGGAGGGAATGTGAAAAAAATTAGGATGCTAATATACTGTCAGTGGAGCTGTGAACTGATCCAACTGTTCTGGAGAGCAATTTGGAACCATGACCAAAGGGCCATAAAACTGTGCTACCACTACTAGGTCTATGTCCCAAAGAGATCAAAGATAGGGGAAAAGGACCTACTTGTACCAAAATATTTATAGTAGTTCTTTTTGTGGTGGCAAAGAACTGGAAACTGAAAGGATGTCCATCATTTGGGGGCATGGCTGAACAAGTTTGGCATATGATTGTAATGGAATACCATTGTGCCCAAGAAACGAGGAACAAGATGATCACACACACACACACACACACACACACACACACACAAACCTGGAAAGACATATAAAGTGATGCAAAACCAGGAGAATGGTGTACATAGTAACAGCAATAACGCACGATGATCGATTGTGAATGAATGAATTATTATCAGCAATGCAAGGATCCAGGCATCTCCAAGGGACTCTTGATGAAAAAGGCTCTCCACTGCCATAGAAGGAGCAGACTGAGTCTGAATGCAGACTGAAACATGCCATTCTTCACTTTATTTCCTCCATGGGTTTTTCTTTAGTGTAAGGGATATGTGGCTTGTTTCACAACATGATGAATGTAGAAATATGTATTGTATAATAAAATATGTACAACTTTTATTATCTGTTGTCGTCGGGAGGATGGAGGGATGGGAGAGAGGGAGAGAACATGCATTGCAAAATACCAGAAAACAATGATTAAATATGATATCCCATCATCTGGAAAAAAAAACATTTTAATTTAACAAAGAGACACAAAGTTCCAAGCACAACCAGTTTATTAGCAAGGCTAGTAAGTGCCAGTAAATGAGGCCAAAGGCTCCTCAGTAGCCAGAGACACATCTGACAATCAGAGAAGCTTTTGATACAGTTGGTTACGGAGGGTTCGGAGATGCCAACTAAATGAAGCCTGTGATTGGTTTAAAAGAAAGGTGAAAGGTGGATCTGCATTTTGCTTATTCATGCTGATTCGTAAGAGGGGTCTCCAGTGGTAATGGGAAAATGTAGCTGGTTAACATCCTCTGGAAACTCCCATGTCAAGCCTCACCTACCACCAGTTGTCACATTCGTGGCTTATGGGCTACAAGTGCCCACAAAACTCCTGAGTGCCTCTTGAACCAGATTAAAATGTAATTGGGAAATGTTTAACAAAACAAGTTAAAATACAACCTAGATAAATGGTAACTTGTGGTTCTCTAGGGATTGTCCCTATCTGAATTCAAAAGGATCACTTTAGAAGACATTCCATGAGAGCATGAGAAAGGGATTAGATTAGCTAGAAGCTGTCTAATGGACCAGCCAATGGACCAGTCCTAGCTATGTTGGTCCTCTGTCATGCAGCAAATTCTCTGGAGGAGCTGACCATTCCCATCACCTCTACCACTAACTGCTGACCGACTACTATTTTTTTTAATTGAAAAATTTTATTTAATTAATGTAGAATTTTTTCCACGGTTACATGATTCATGTTCTGACCAGCAACTATTGATGGGGCAGTCAAACCAGTTTGGCCGAGGCAGCTAGGGTTGTGCTTAGTGGAGGCTAAAGGACAGTGCTGGCCCAAAGCACTATATAAACAGTAAAAACTTAGTGGTGCACCTCAGGGACTTCCTAGCTTCCAAGCCATTTAACCCCAATTATTCTAGGACATAAGGTAAGAGTTTAAAACAAAGAAGTAACCTTAGTGGGGCATCTAGAAGTTTGATTTTGGATGTTCTCAGGCCCCTGAGGAATGGACTCCCCCAAACTATCACCTTAACCACCTCCTAACCTTGTATCCTGACTCTAAGCCTAAGACCCGGCATCTCTTCACATATATCTCTCCTCCTGTCCCTGCCCCATCCTTCTTCCTACCCATGCCCTGAAGGAGGAGAGCAATCAACAGATGCTACTGTCTCCATAGGTGATCCAGCTCCTTCTTCCTCAGTTGCCAGTGACTGAAGGTCTGAAAAAGAAAGTTCTTGCAACTGAGGTAAAATGGCTCAACATTAGAAAGTTCTAGTTCTATCATTAAAAATGACATTAAGGAAGCTACAATACCATCTGCTTTGTTGTTGCCATTTTGGGTCCTCTTTTTCCCTCTGACAACTCAAGTTTCCTATATGTATTGTTTCATTTTTCTATTTGTATTCTCAGGACTTAGCACAGTTCTCTGCCCCTTCTAAGCACTTAATTAATGCTTTTTCATATTAATTCATTCATGTACATGGGCTACACAGTCTCTTCAGGTGGGAGGGTGGAAGAAGTACTGACCCTGAGAAAACAGAAATGCTTATCATCTGGCAAATACAAAAGACTTGAGGAGGATTGAAGATGTTTCTAGAATTTGTGGCTATTACTGGAAATTTGAGGAAAAGTGTGTCATTGCAAATCTCTTGGATGATCTCACTCATGAATATATTGTTGAGAAGAATCATAAGCAGAAAATTAGAAAAGTAGACATCTGGCCCACACATTCCCTGCCATCTTTTGGAAATCACTGGGACGAGAGGTGATTAGGCATTTTGAGAACTGGTTATTTATCTTGCTACCCTGATGCTAGCCTAGATGGATGAAGGGCCAATTCTATAGCAGTAGAGATATGGTTACTAGAGTCCTGTTGGGTACTCAGTGATAGTAAGATTTATCAATCAACAGGCATTTATTAAAAATTAAATTTTTCTGACCAATAAAAATCCGACTTTTCCCCCTTCTCCTTTCCTTCCTCCACCTCTCCTTCCAACTCCCCTGAAGAAGGCAAGAAAAGTAGCACCTATTTCAAATATATATAGTTGAACAAAACAAGTTTCCACATTGGCCACATCTGGTGCAGGAGAGAAGAGGAAACAGGTCCCTTCTACTAGGATATTTGGAGCCTTGTTTTGTATAAATGGAGATTTTGAACTTTAGACATCATTCCCCAGAAGTCCTTGGTATTTCCCAGAATTCCCTATAATCTCTCCCATGTCTCCACATTGGTGAGATCCCATTATTGGTATTTAACTGGCAGTAATGCCTCCCACTTTCTCTCTTCTTGCATATATAGCATCAGCAATGATGGTGTTAAGACGGGAAAAATTTGAAAATGGCTAACCAGCCAAGGGCACATGGTTTTTATTTTGTATCCTCTTTATTCTTTGATTTATAATGGTCCTTAACAAACCTCAAAATAATTTTATTGATAGAGATATAATTTTAATTTTTACCATTTTTGGTGACCACGAAGGGATGAAAACTCAATTTTTTTTTTTAAGATAGCCTAGATGATTTTTTAAAAGGCACATTTCTCCTGCCAAGGCTTTTCACCCACCTCACCCACCCACCCACCGTTGAAAAGCCACTTCTCCTAATCCAGCTTGCTCCTGCTACCTGCTCCTGCCTCTAGCCATCCACCCCTGACCTCCTTGACCCAGATTGCTCACCTGGCCCTGGCCCCAGTCCCAGCCTCAGGCCCCAGAAACTCTACTTGTGTTCTCTGGCCTCTGATGATCACTCATCCAACCCCAGGCCCAGCCCCAGGACCCAGGCTGCTGATAGCTGCCACTGTGTCTTCGGAATCACAAGCCAACTGGTAAAAACTGGAGTGTTCTTTCCTTAGGCAACAATTAGTCTCCATATGGCAGGGACCCAGGGAGGGGGACAAGGAGAAGCAAGAGACTCTTCCAAACAGGAAGTTGATTACAAGCATGGTGTATTCTATGAGAGAGCAGGACTTGCCTATTTCAAATAGCTTCCAGCTTTAGGGTGTTTTTTTCATGAGTGCACTGATCCTTTTACTTATCTTGCCTGAGATTCAGGGAAGAAATTCATCTCCCTGTAACTCTTTGCCATTTGGGCCTACCCAGTTTGAGATTCCTAAAACTCATGTTCTCCCTTGCTATGGGAGAGTCCATAGTACTGACAAAAGTAATCTCAATGGATTAAAAAACAAACAAATGAACTTTAAAGAGACTGGAGGTTATATTTTTAAGACTTTTCAGACTCCAATGTTTTATAAAAGTCTCTGTATTTTATTGCATATTGCTGATTGTTTTAAGATTTAATTTTGTGATTTTAAGTTCATATATTAATGTATTCAATACTATTCTGTTATACTGAATCATTTTAATGTACTGGGCTTTAACTACTGTTACATTCTGTTGCTTTCCCCCTATAACTATACTGAACAAATATTGAATAAGCCCATATAAAAACAATTTGTTTTTCTATTTTGCCTTTGTAAATTGTCATATAGAAGATGGATGTACTTCATAAAAAACTGGTTACAATTGTGTAACAACCTTTGGTAAATTTAATGAGCTGAATATCTCAAATTGATTTTTAAGGGGTCTTTAGCCATGATTTTTTAGATTTCCCCCCTCAACTTTGATCATTTTGCCTGCTTCTAACAGGAGGTAAGGTCTATTTTAACAGCTGAAGTGAAGTACAATTATAATCCCCACCTCCTGGTGGGATATTACAGTCTCATACCAAAGGAGCTGGGAAGTTGACCCCAGGGCATGGTACCCCTGGATGGCTCCCAAAAGAGGAGCACCTCTCATTTATAACTCCTCAGCTTACTATATACCCTTTCACCAGGATGATCTCTAGATTCTTGGTGACATTTTTAGACTCAATAGCAACAGTACAGAGGTTTGTTGTTGTTGTTGTTGTTTTCTAGACCACATTTTTATAATGATGGCAGTAACAGATTTTTTTGAAATATCTCAGCCAAGGTTGATACATTGCTACACCTGAAAAACTTGCAACAAGTATCCATTTTCTTTAAATGTCATACAGTAGACTCATGTAAAATATGATACTGGGTGTGTTTGCTATTGTCATTAAATGGGCTATTATAACTTTTGGGATTTTGATACTTTTGAATATGCATTACATGTTGTACTGTTGTTCTTTATAAAAAAAAAAAAAAACTGTTACTTTCTGTAAATCATTTGCTTGTACTCACAGTGGATCATGGCCAGGTTTGAAGAGGAAATGGATCTCATTTTTGGTGAGAAACCTTTGTATTCTACATTTCCTTAGCTTATTGTGTCAATGATTATAAGCTATATTTTTGAATTTCTAAAACTCTTTTATTATTGTTTTTGCTTGCATATGTAAAGGATAATTTTAGCATTGTGACCTAAACTATATTATTGGTCACCATGGAATATCCCAAATAAAATACCCAAGACAGCTGGGAATTTATGGTGATTTTAATTAATATAGAGGAAAGAAATTAAGGAGAAGGAAGAGGGAAAAGGTGTAGGATTTCTCCTGCTTGGCCTATGCCAGGAGGAAGATTAGAGGCTTCTAGGAAGATAAAGTTTGGAGAGTAAAGGAGGAAGGAATCAGCCTGAACTCCAAGAGGGCTCAGCTAAGATGCTTGAACCTGAATTAGCTCAAGGGCAAACTCACTGCCAAAACCCATACAAATAGCTGCCACCATGCCAAGATGTTGGAACGTTTAGCACGCTGCCAGCCAGAGCCACATCTCCGGGGAAAGAGGCCAAAGAGAGGAAGTGATGCAAAATATATGGACAGTTTTACATCACTTTCCTGCATCTCATTTGTACCAATGGTAGTTTAGCTTGACTTAGGACAGCCCAGGGGTCTGTCAGCTGTTTCTGTAGATGTCTGTTAAAGGCCATCCTCCTGAATACTTAATCCTTAAGTATGGGTGTAGACATTCCTGATTTTGTTAAAGAGAGTGTGTTCATTGTTACAATCAGGAGATAGCTAAATCCAATCTTCACACATGTGCAATATACTATTTCAGTTTTTTATTTTTTCTCTCCTTTTTGTATTTGAAGCACATGTCACCAGTATTAAGATTTTCTTTGAATTTTTTGATTTTGCAGTAATATAAGTTTAAAATATATTTGTCAATATATCAATGCATACCCAAAAAGCTTTAGACTATAAAAATGATGCCACTGATTGTTAAAAAAATTATGGGACTTTGTTTAATGATTCTGTCTGATTCCAGGACAAGAGAATACAAAAGAGCCATTGCACGGTGCCAAAGAAGCACAAAGCTAAACTGCAGAGTGCCAATTGAACACAAGGTCAAAGAGACCAACCAATCCCAATGGGATTGATGAAAATTTTGAGCCAAGACAAGAGGATTTGAACTTGTTTGGGGTTTGAGGTTGTGGCTATTTAACATGTGGTAAAAGTAGGTCTTCCTTGTCCCACATTCTACCAAGTATCTCAAATTTGGCTCCTACCTGGCTCTATAAGCTAGTCCCTTTTCTGTCTTTCATGGTGTGGCAAACTTTCTATAGTCCTGTCTACTGACTGAGTAAATGCATAATTGTTTATATCATTTTAATTGGGTCCTGGCTAATTCACGGACCTGTTATAGATTTGTTTTTCCTTTACTTAGAATTTTTACACAAAAGATTTTGATAGTCTATATTCCATCCAGAAATTATTTTTTAAATTTGGATTTTTAAAATATTTTTGATTTCTCTGCCAATTGATTCATATACCTCATAACTCAGCCATGCATCCCTAAGTGATCCCTGTGTTTTTCAATCACCCTCTTCAGGGGGGTATGTATAATTATTATTATTTTAAATTGCAAAGTTTAAATTTCTTTTTAGAGTACTTTTAGGTTAAGAAACATGATACCTCTCCGAATCCAGAAAGTGAACTCTTTGGAGAAGGCACCATGAAGATGCCTCCATAGACCACACACTGCACCAGAAAATCCAGAGTGAACTTTGGGGTGTGGTGATTTGAACTGTGTGGGGTTGAATGCATTTGTTTTGTATGTATACACTTATGCTGAAGGGGGCTGCCTCCAACTGGCTTTTTGACAATGCGCCTAGCAATTATTGGTTTTGTTCTTTTTTCCTCTTATCCTCAGATTATTGTAATTTCATAGCTGGTATGTTTACAAGACCTACTGGAAAGACTAGTCTTCTGAGGGTCTCGGGGGAATGTATAAATGGAGATTTTGAACCTTAGACTTCATTCTCCAGAAGTCCTTGGTATTTCCCAGAATTCTCTATACTCTCTCCCCATCTCCACATTGGTGACATCACGTTATTGGTATTTAACTGGCAGTTATGCCTCCCACTTTCTCTCTTCTTGCATGATGTAGCATCAGCAATGATGGTTGTTAAGGCGGGGAAAATTTGAAAATGGCTAACCAGCCAAGGGCATGTGGTTTTTATTTTGTATCCTCTTTATTCCTTGATTTATAATGGTCCTTAATAAACCTCATAAAATAATTTTATTATTAGAGATATACATTTAATTTTAACAGTTTATAAAGGATTTAGGACAAGATATATATAAAGAGGAAGCTATGAGATATCTTCTTAGGGGCTGGGAAAATCTACTCCAATGGCTATATCCTGTGAGGGACCTTTGCCCAGTGGTGAATCCATAAACTCTCCCTTTTCTTTTTTCTTTCTTTCTTTCTTTCTTTCTTTCTTTCTTTCTTTCTTTCTTTCTTTCTTTCTTTCTTTCTTTCTTTCTTTCTTTCTTTCTTTATTCATTCATTTATTTATTTATTTGTTTTTTTAAACCCTTACCTTCCGTCTTGGAGTCAATACTGTGTATTGGCTCCAAGGCAGAAGAGTGGTAAGGGCTAGGCAATGGGGGTCAAGTGACTTGCCCAGGGTCACACAGCTAAGACTATCCCTTTTCTAATACTCCAGCTATAGACAAATGGAAAGTGACCCCTCGGCGGCTAAAGATGGCATTCATTCATTCAGCCTAAGTCCATGCATGGACACAGAAAGTTGGGGCCGCAGGGTAAAGGGCTGGAGATAACCTGTTTTTATTATACTACATGGGAAGAATTAATGGTCAGAAGTAACTGCAGAGCACCCTAGAAATCTGGCTGGTGATAGATACATGATGGATGCATTGAGGCTGAGATGCACAGCTTCTGTTGCTTCTGTTCCATGCTCTTGGCCTGAGGCAAGGGGCCACAGAGCTGAAGGCAGTGGTGATGACAGCAATATGGATGGCAGACAGAGCTGTCAAATAGCAGTGACTGGTAGAAAGGAGGCTGGACTTTTACTTTCTAGGGGACCCACAATTGTGTACCCAGGCTTTTTGGAGTTCCCTGGGATGTCCCCTGTGGGCGTTGTGAATCTTTCTGGAAGTGAAATTATTCTACGGGAAGGGGGAAGGGTAAGAAATGGCATTTACTGGCAAGTGAGATAGCTATTCAATATTCTTTGGCTAAGAGGCCAGGATCCTAGCTCCTTCTCTGTTAATTACCATCCTAAATCCTGAGTTTAAAGGCTGATTGGAAATCTTGGTTTACTTGCGTGGAGGAAAATTAACTTATCCCAGGAAAAAACTAGAAATGAGTCAGATTCTGGTTTTTCCCAGAGTGATTCTGAAAGGGAGCACAAACCAAGGATATTAATTATGGAGAACTTCCAAGATTGAATCTGGGGCCACACAAGCCCAGGTCTGTGGTAATGGGAAGCAGGAAATGGGATAATAGTGTTTTTGCTTTCTGTTTGTATTTGCTATTTGGTGACTTGGGTGAAGATGGGATTAACTCTCCAGCTGTTAAAAGTCATTTTTTGACTTGGGCTGTATTAATTGTAAAATTGGCAACCACAGTATTAATTTAGAATTCTCATATATTGAATCCAACCCCTTAATTTAATTCCTTACACTTGTAAGGAGTCTTGGTCCCAGGCAGGATTACTGTCATTGAAGAACCCTCATTTTTGGTCGTCTCTAATGAGAAGTAAAAATGCCACTAGGAGCTGTTGTTTGTCTAGGCATAGTTTGAGTCTACTGAAGGAAAGGACCTCCTACGTGTTCACTGGAAAGTCAAGTTGAAAGTCTGAATACATGAATTAAAATGGAGACAATAAAAACAAACCTTCCACAAAACTGATTTTATTTTATTCATACATAGCTTCTCAGGGCCAAAACCAATCAAAATATGGGGGAAGAACAGTTACTAGATAGCTCGCTGAAGAGGAGCGATGCTTTAGAGTTTTCATAAATTAGTGGCACAGGAATGTAGTTAATAAAAATGAGTGGGGAAGGTTAGAAAGGGAGTGAGAGAGAGGAATGAGGAAATGGACAGTGAAGCCCGGCTATCCAATGCTTCAGATCGTCACTCCCCTAGGATCTGCTAGACTGGCGTCCCTTCTTTCAAATCGGCCAATCCCACAAACCCCGTTAGAAACTGAAGTCATGTTGTGTCAGACACGCAAAGAAGAACAGCTTTACTGGACCATGAAAAAACTGGATCGGACGTAGACCGCGATTCACTCTTAACACATCTCTGACAGTCCTGAAAAGAGAGCCAGCGGTCCGGTGCCCAGTGCCCGGGCGAGTTCCTCTGGCTGTCTTTACCCTCATCGTGGCGGGAGTCCGGCGGCGGCGAATCGAGAGGCTGCCTCATTCGTCCCCGCTCATCGCCTACTTGCAGGCCTCGATGTTATCTGAGCGGTCTCTGTGCTTCGCCTGGGCAGCCCCGCGGCCGAGACTTCCTCTAGGAAACTGACAAACACGTGGGGGATTACTCGGGAATGAACCGGCCCCACCCCCCCAGGAGCGAGGCTCAGAGTCAGAAACAAGAGTGGTTTAAGGGCCGACCTGCTATCTGGGCTGAGCCGAGCCGGACCTCTCATCGCACTTGGAGGGCGCCATACCGCACACATGCCTCAAGTCCACTATGAGAATTCTGAATATCTAACCTAGATTTCCAAACGATTATCCCTTCCTCCTTTAATGACTGCACTATAAACGATGTCCAGGAGAGAAGGATGCCCACTGCGGGCCTCTCTGTAACACAGGGAATGTCTAGATAGGATTCTTTTTTAAAAACTCTTAAACTTCTGTCTCAGACACCATGTATTGGTTTTAAGGCCGAGGAGTAGCAAGCACCAGGCAAGGGGGGTGGGGTGTCAAGTGACTTATCTAGGCGAGTCCCAGCGAGGAAACATCCAAGGCCAGATTTGAACCCAGGACGTTCTGTCTCCGTCTGGCTTTCTGTCCTCTGAGCCACCCAGCGGTTTCCCTTAGGTACCACTCTTCCCTACTCCTCGATTTCTTTCTTCACAGGAGCAATTTCATAGCGCACGAGGAGTGGGAAGAACGGATGAACACCTTTATTCTACGTATTAGATTTTTCCATTACCCAGCAACACACAGAGAATGCCAGGCAGGCTTCAAGCTGCTCTGCAGAGGCACAAGCGGGGACAGGGAGAGCGGGAGCCAACTCCACTGGATCAGCTCCCCCGGCCTCCTTACTGCTCCTCACACGAGACATTCCATCTCTCGTCTCCATGTTTTTGCCCCGACTGCCTCTTCCCTTCTCACTTCCATCTGCTTCCTTCGAGCCTCGGCTCAAATTTCACCTCCCCCTCCTGCTAGCTGCGGATGCCTTCCTCCCTGAGATTACTCACTCTGTATCTTGTCTAGAACTACTGACCACTTCCACATTGTCTCCCTCATGACAAGGGGGACTTCTTGAAGATAGAAGCTGGTTTTTTATTTTAATTTTAAAAAATCCTCACCTTCCAACTTAGAATCACTACTCTGTATTGGTTCCAAGGAAGAGGAGTGGGTAAGGGCTAGGCAGTTGGGGTTAAGTGACATTCCCAGGGTCACACAGTCAGGAAGGGTCTGATGCCAGATTAGAACCCAGGACCTCCTGTCTGTAGGCCTGGCTCTCCATCCAACTGAGCCACCCAGTTGCCCTTGAAACTTTTTTTTTTAAACCTCCTCTGGTATCCCTGCATTTTCAGAATTTAGCATCCTGCCAGGCAAACAACAAGCACTTAGTAAATGCTCACTGCCAGATCACCCACTGACTGCAACTTCAGCTACCAAATTGATAAGAAATTAGAAATTGATTAGAAATAAAATAAAGCAACGAGAGAAGTTACGGGAAGATAGGTTTAGGCTTGATGTCTGGAAAAACGAATAATTAGAGCTGTCTAAATGTAGAAGAGGTTTCTTGGGAAGAAAATGGGTCCCTTTTTATTTACCAGAAGTTTTTGAGGTAAGACTCAGTGATCAGAATCACAGAATCTGAGGGTTGGTTTGGAAGGAGCCTCCAAGATCATGTCATCTAATCTGTGACTTGAATAAGAATCAATTCTACAACATACCTGGCAAGTGGCCATCTAGCCTCTGGTTGAAGAATGCCAGGAAAAGGGAGCCCACTACCTTCCAAGGCAGCCCATTTTATTTTTGGACAGCTCTTGTTTTTAGAAATTTCCCCCCCCACTTTTAATATTGGACCTAAATATGGCTCTCTGAAATTTGTACTCACTGCTCCTGTTGCCATCTTCTGAAGTGAACAGAGCAAATCCCACTCATTTCTTTCTTTCTTTCTTTCTTTCTTTCTTTCTTTCTTTCTTTCTTTCTTTCTTTCTTTCTTTCTTTCTTTCTTTCTTTCTTTCTTTCTTTCTTTCTTTCTTTCTTTCTTTCTTCTTTTTTTTTAATTTTTTACCTTCTGTCTTGGAATCGATTTCAAAGCAGAAGAGCAATAAGGCAAGACTGATGGGGTTAAGTGACTTACCCAGGGTCACACAGCTAGAAAATATCTGAACCCAAGATCTCCCATTTCCAGGCCTGGCACTCTATCTACTGGGCCACCTAGCTGCACCATTAAAGTATATTCACTTTTTAGAGTGCTGTATCACCCCACTGAGTCATGCAGAAGTTACAGTCTATTAAACACTCTTCCCTCCAAAACTTTCTCAGATAGGCTGTTGATGTCTAGTCATGCTACCAACATGATGTACTTGTAAAATTGATTTTTTTGAACCCAAATTTAGGACACATTTACTCCTATTCAATTTCACTTTAATAGATTCTGAAAATGAGGCCAACACTCCGCCATCGAGTTCTGCTGCACCTTCTTGGTTCTCCCAGGTCTTTCAATAATTACTGACGGTGAATTGGTAATCACATCTACCAGTTTTTCAGCACCCTGCCATGTAGCTTGTTTGGGCCCAATGAAGGGCAAATCCTTCACAGTGGCTGGGTGTTTTCTTATCATTTTCCCATTTATCTTATATATCAGCTCTCTATCAGTAATATTTGTTTGGCCTTTCCAGGGGTTCTGTCTTCCCTCTGTTGCCCATTTTCACTGTCCCATTTGTTGTGAGCAATAATGAGGTTTTATCTTTGATTCTTTCTTCTTTCTTTATAAAGATTTTTTAAAAAAACATTCCCCCTTTATTCTTCATTTTCATTTTGAACTTTAGCATTCCTGCTATTATTTATACAGGGCCATGTCACTGGGTGAATTCATCCTTTGAGTTAACCTGTTCTTGCTTCTCTCTCCTGTAAATATTCTTTTTTTTTTTTTTTGGACAGCCCTTACCTTCTATTTGAGTATGACTTCTAAGGCAGAAGAGTGGCAAGGGTTATGGGTTAAGTGACTTGCTCAGGATCACAAAGCTAGAAAGCTGAGTTAGATCTGAACGTAGGTCCTCTAGCCTGGCACTATCCATTGTGCTATCTAGCTGCTCCTGTAAATATCTTTATAATTTATTTTTTAACCCTTCCCTTCTATCTAACAATCAATACCGTGTTCCTCTTGTTTCTCTTTGTATCTTCAGAATTTCAGTCTTGAGACTTTTTCATTCTATTTCTCCAAAGGACCAGAAATCACACCTACCCTTTCTCTGAACCCTAATCCTCTAAAAGGATAGGAGACTGCCGTTCATTGCACCCAACTTTCTCTTCTCTCACGCATTCCAAGATGGATGATTTACTTTTGCCTAGATTCCCATCATGTCGAGTCAGTAACATGTTCTTGTTCTCGTTCTCTCTCTCTCTCTCTCTCTCTCTCTCTCTCTCTCTCTCTCTCTCTCTCTCTCTCTCTCTCTCTCTGTCTGTCTGTCTGTCTGTCTCTCCTTTCCTCCCTCTCTCTCTCATCCTGAATAACAATTTTCCTCATTGGTTCCTCTCTCTCTTTTAAAGGCTGCTCCAAATGTATTATTTTCTGTTGAATTCAAAGTAAGCAAAGTTCCCGAGGCTGCTGGAAAGCACAGAGGTGACTTGGATGAAAAAAAAAAAGAAAAAACATGTGGTTTCTTGTCTTCATTTTTGGTCTTTTGCTTTCCTTTACAACACACACACACACATACACCAGTTATTTCTGTTCTTAAGCAGCCTGTCTCATCTAAGAGTGGGGAGCAAAGGGGAGGAGGGAAATGGGCTGAGATGCACTTCAGGAGTGGGGAAGAGCAAGGAAGGTGCTGTTGCTCATGCACAAGGCTCAGGATTGGTCCTGCTGGGCTCAGTGACCTGAGGTTTCCTCCTGATCTCCTAAGAAGGTCACAGGTGATTCTGTCACCCTCAACCCACAAAAGTCCTGCGTGCTCTTGGGATTAAACTATTGGCCTGGATGGCTCAGCTTCCCAGAGAAGCAGCTTGCCCACCACTGGCCTGGGCCTCACTGGTGTGTGTGTGTGGCCAGTTCCTCAGAGCAATGGCATTTGTCACAGGAGCTGTGCTGGGGGAAGAACCCAGGCACTTCTGACGGTCATCATGGGTGAACCACTGGGCAGGGCTGCCATGTTGGCCATTCCTGCTTCCTGGGTCCTGTCAGGCAGAAGGCTGGAGCAGACATGGTCAGTGACTTGGCTCCAGGGCCACAGAGCCCACTGGTACAGAAGATCACAGGAACATACCTCATGGCAACAGAAAATGTGAGAATTCTTTAGGTTTGGTTCCTCCACTTTGTAAAGGACAAAATTATAATGATCAAATGTATTTTTCATTATTGAGAACAGTGGATAGAGCCACTGTTGAAACCAGGAAGATGTGAGTTCCAGTCTTGTCTCTGACATATATTGGCTAGATCACTGGTAAGTCATTTGATCTCTTAATGCTCTGGTCAACTCTTAGATGAGAATCTACTGGCCTGCATTAGTGGTAAGAATTCTTTATTGAGCACTAATAAAATCACAGGCCTGGTCCTAAACTCCTTCCTCATTCTTAATACAGTTCTTGGAGATGTTCTAGAGGCTACAACAAATTAGACTAGAGACTCTTCAGACCCTTTGAACTCTAATCTTCTGATTCTATGAAGACTTGGGGAAACCCAACTTAGAAAGTAACCAATTTCTATACAAAGTAATGAGAAACCACTAGATCCTGCCAGGGAATCTTTGTTTCCTATTCCATGCCTTGACTCTTTCAGGGCTAGGTAATTGGAGTTCAGTGACTTGTCTGCCCAGAGTCACTCACCCACATTTGAACCCAGGTCTTCGATCTCCAGACCTGTGTGTGGTTTCCTTAGGCAATGAACTTGATTTTGATTCTTGGGAAAAATGCAGAAAGATCCTTAAAGGGATAGCTGATGAACATCTAGAACTGGAAGCAATGATTACAAAGGGCCAACACAGCTTCATCAATAGGTCATGCCAGATGAATCTCAGTTCCTTTTTGTGAGAGAGGTAGTTATATGGCATGCACAGAGCACTGGATCTGGAGTCAGGAAGACCTAAGTTCAAATCCAGCCTCAGCCACTTGTTTATTTAATCAAAAATTTTAATTACTTAAGTTTTTTTAAAATTACAAGTAGAAATTTTTTTTTGACAATTGTTTTCTGACATTTTATGAATCAGATTCTCTCCCTTCTCCTGTCCCTAAGGCATTAAATAGTCTGAGGTAGTGCTGTCATACAGTTTATGTTTCCATATTGCTCATGCTGCATCAGAAGATGCATATCATACATTCAATTAAAAAACTCATGAAGGGAATAAAGTGGAAGATGGCATGCTCTGATCTGCAATCAGACCCTAACAGTTCCAGCTTTGGTGGCTCAGCCATATATTAGCTGTGTGACCCTAGGAAAGTCACTAGCCTCTTGTTAGCTTCAGTTTGCCTTATTAGCTCTGTGACCCTTCCTTAGCTTCTTGTTTGCTCCAGTTTCCAAAAGTAAAAAATGGCAATAATAATAATACTAGCACTTTACCTTGAAGGGATGTTGTGGGGGTCAAATGAAATATTTACAAAAAGTGGCATTTGTAAGCACTATCTAAATGCTCATTTTCTTCCTTTGACACGATTACAAAAAGAAGATGAGGGAAATGCTTTGGACATGGTTTTAAAGTTTTCGAGACAGATTCAGAGCTGGTTGGATGGGCAGCTGTTAACAGTTTAATGCCAAGGAGGCCAGGGGGTCTCTGGAAGAATAGTGACTGTTAATATTATTTTTGATGTCTTGGATAAAAGCATAGAGGGTAGAATCACCAAATATGCAGATGACAGAAAGCTACAAGGAATAGTTATCCCATTGGCTGATGGAGTCAGGATCCTGGATCCTACAAAGCACTGGATTAAAATTCAATGAGCTAACATAAGTATAACATGATGGGATTATAGATAGATAGACGTTATTCTGAAAAAGATCTGGGGTTTTTAGAGGATGGCAAAGTCAATATGAATCATTAATTATGTGGAGTCAAAAGGGCTAATATGATCTGGGATTGCATTAAGAACTTCCAGGAATAGTCTCTCAGTCCTCTGCCCTCATTTGGAGCTCGGTGTTCAGCTCTTAGCTGTGAAGTCTATCCTTGGGCAACTAGGATGGTAAAGGATACTGAATCCATGACAAATAAAGACTGGTCAAAAGAACTATATACTTACATGGCGAAGAGAAGACTGGAGGGACACAATAGCTGTCTTGATGTATTTAAGGGGTTTAGTCATCTGGAAGGATTAGACTTGTTCTGTTTGGCCTCAGAAGGCAGAACCAGGAGTGATGGGTGTTAATTGTAAAATTTAGGCTTGATGTCAGGAAAAAAAAAATCACCTACTAATTAGAACTATTCAAGAGTGGAAGGGTGCCTTTGGGTAGCTTTCTCCCTTTTTTAGTTGGATTTCTGTTCATGTATGGGTTGGATTAGATTGTCACCGAGGTCCCTTTCAACTCTAAAATTCTGCAACTCTGAAATTATTCTCAGAGTCCCTTCTATACAAATGGGCAAAGCCCTCAGAAACGGATCTCCTACACAGGCTACTATCTCACTGCACTTGTACTTCTCAGGCTGGATTTTGTTTTCTGAAGCCATTTTACTTTATTTCTTTAAAAAGTCTATTTAAAGGCCTGCATTATAGATGAGTCACTGCACAGGATGCTTAAAAAAGTTATGAGCAATGAATATGTTGGTGTTTGGACCCCAAATTTAGATCGTGTTTAAAAACACAAATAGGAAGACTGACTTTTTTCTTTTTCAATTTATTTAAACTAAATCATCCTCGTTTAAAAATAAAAAAAAATGTGTCCACCCCCTCCTCTCCAATCAATTTCTTTTCATATGATACTCACAATAACTTGGTGAGTTAGGGGTGGGGCATCAGAGGAAACAAAAGCCCCACTTGTAAATTCAAAAAACTAGCCTTAAAGAATATAGGATCATATTCTTAAAAGTATATTTAACCTACTTAAAGCCCTTGGTAAGGAAAAAAGGCCATAAAGCAGCAACAAAGGTAGGACTAAATTTTTATAAAAGTAAATTTAAATTCAATATATATTTTCTTGTCTTTTTAGAAAACTACTGATCTAAGCTGATACTAGCAAAGAAATTAACTGGAAGGTTGGCTAGATCAGGATTGAAGGGTGGATACAGTGAAGAATAAAAAGGACCTTTTGGTTTAGGGGTTGGATGAATCAAAAGAAAAGAATCTTGGGAATTAATGATTAGGAAGAACAGAATATGTCCATTAATGGAGTAACAAGCTCCCAATTATAGCTAAATATTGTCACCAAGTGAGCCCAGGGGGCTGGTGTTTTTCAGCATTGAAAAATACCGAAGGTTGGAATATGATCTCATGGTTTGGAAGAACTTAATGGCTTCATTTTCTCAAACTTTTTTTCAGTTTTTTTCCCCCAACTTTCAACAACAATGGATGAGGGCAAAGGGAAGGGCCTATGACTCTAGCCAACCCTGGGAATATGCAACAAAGCTCTTGTAAAAATCCTCTAGGCATGTTTACATTTTACAATGGTCTACTGAATGCCTACTATGTGACTCTTTTGGGGGTATTAGTAGGCTCTGAGATTGGAGTTAATTCTTTTTTATTTCCTGATAAGAGTTTCTACTAATGGCTCCAGAAGGAAAAGGGTGACTGAGAAAAGAGAAGAGAGGAATAATGGCTTAGTCTGTCAGTTTAGAAGGTGTTAAATATTAAGACAAACACACCACTTCTTGGATCCCTACCCCATTCTTTGTTCTCACCAGGACCTCTACCTTTCTCAGGATTTTCTCAGGATGTCCCCTTTGAATTTTCTATACCCTCTTTCCATCCTATCAACCTCACCTTATTCTCTACCCTCAAATCCCTTGCCTTCTCCTATCATTGATCATGTCTTATGAAATCCCCATTTGGGATCCTCCCACTATCTGCCTCCCTTGGTCCTATAAAGAAAATTTCTCCCCAAGCCAATTTCTTTTCTAAACTCCCTCATTACTGTCAAGGTTACCCCCATCCTTCCAGCTATCCAGGCTTGCCACCTTGGGGCCCTCTCCATAAATCCAATCAGTTGCCAAATTTTGTTCTTTCTATTTTCACGGCACTCTTGGCCATATCTCTTTCTTTCCAAGCACACAGTCACCACCACAGCTGGGACCCTCATCACTGCTTTGCTGGCTGATTGCAACAGCCTGGTCTCAGGCCTCCATTTATCTTCCACTAAGCTGACCATGTCACCCCTTACTTCATAAGCTCTAGTGGCTCTCCATCACCTCCAAGATCAACTACAGAGCAATCTGACCAGGCCCCTTCCTACATTTCCAGCTCTCTTACACTTGGATCCCTCCCCTGGCTGTCCAGCTTTCCTGGCCTGACCTGCTGCCACTCACATGGTGCCCCCATTCTCTGTGTGCTGCTGGCTGTCCCTCATCATGCCCACCTCTCAGCATCTCTGGTTTCCTTCAAGATTCAGCTCAAACGCCACCTGCAGCAGACGACCTTTCTGGGTCATCTTCTATCCATTCTATGTGAATCTTGAATGTACTTATTTATATACACATTGTCTCCTTCACTAGAATGCACATAGTTTAGGCTATTGATGAATTTCCATTAAAGAAATCAAGTCGTTTTGGGGTCACATGGCTAAAGGATGATGAGCCTGGCCTGCTTCTACTATTGAGGAAACTTCATCTGCTCTGGAGTGAACAAATTACTCCTTTCAGGAGCTGAAAGAGACATTCTAGAGGGCATTCTTGAAGACTGAGGTAAAGTCTGCTTGTTTTGTCAGTCCTTTCCACACATGTTTATAAGACTTAAAACTGAGTAACCGGTGGCTGCTGAGAAATATTTGGGTCCTTTAATCTTGGTTCCAGTGCTGGCCATATACAATAGTTCCCCTTTTTGCTTCACACAAATAGCTTCATTACCAGAACTATTTCCTCTATTCTAGAAATTAAGCTGTCTTATATGTGCTAGGGTTTTTCTGAGGCCCTCGGATAAACGATTGCCTCCAATTACCCCATGCATGTCAGATAACCCTGGTTCTGGATGTTTTTTTTTTAAAGTCACTTCTAAAATATGAGATTCTGAGGTTATAGCTAAAAAAGATTTTGGACACAGCTAAAAGAAAAAAGTGGGGGAAAGGCACAATTTATAAAGGGGAGAGATAAAACAGAGGGAGGAAAAAGTCAACCTGCCAAGGCCAGGACTGATGGAGGTTTGAAAGCTCCCAACCATTGCAAAATCACACCACCTTAAGACCTGTAGACCTGTCCCAGGGAGAGGACAGAAAGGAAATCCTTCCCTCATGGGCAGTGAGCTCTCAGTCACCTTCTGGATCAGGTCTGGAATCTTACAGTGATGAAGATAGGATGACTATTGGCTTTTAGTTGTTGAAGGCTCCTGCTACTGACTGAGTCTGGAGTAACTAACACTAGAGAAAGCCCAGGACGGGCCCCATTCTTGAGAAGGGAAGGCCTTGTCAGTGGGGAGCACATCTGCCTTTGGGCACATAGGGGCATCCTGATTGGTGATCTCAACACTGTGGTCCTTTAAACCATTGTTTTAAGTGGGTCAGGTGGTATGTTTTCTTGATGAAATCAATAAAGCTCTGCTTATCAAGCATTCTACACCAGTTAATCATAGTCTCCCACTCAAGGAATACGGTCAGCTATGATGGAATTTCGAGGGAGAATCACTCTTCTACTCTCGGCCTCCTGTAAGCGAGGCGAGAAGGGAGTATGATTAAAAACGGAGCCTTTTTGGCCCTCTGTTAGGAGGATTTTAGAAGGCCAGCTCTTCTAAGCTCTAGCCTCCAAGAAGTATCTATGAGGAGATAGTAGTGAAAGGGGGAAGCAGGATTCATCTTATTCTTAGACTCTCTATTCCAGGGGATTTTAACCTTCTCCTTTGATTGCCAATTCTAAATCACTTCTGGGAATTTTGTCCTCATCTCTAATCTAGATCTCTACTATTATAATCCAAGATCATCAATAGTGAATGTATATGTATGAATTGGTGGTTTCTCTAGTATTCTTGTTGCTCATGCTCCTACATTTTTTTCCCTGTGATCTAAAAACAAGCCAGCCAAACGGTCCCCCTTTCTTCTACTGACTAATCCTGCAGTTGCCAGGTATACTAAAACTGCCTTAAGATTAATTTTATCACAGTTGGCAAACACACTACAAAATGACCCTAGGACAAGCCTTGGTGGTATAATGTGGAGGTCTAAGACCTCAAATCAGAATGATTTGAAGTTAACTTGAATCCTTCTAACACTTCCTTAATAATTATTCTCCTTGCTTGATATGACTTTGTCTATATTGAAATTTAACATTTTTTTTGCCAGTTTAGTAATGACAGGTGCTAAGAATAAATTCTCTAGGATTTTCTACCTAGATTGGCTTCTTGGACAGATGCCTTTATCCTTAAGTCTTGTTTTTTTTTTTTGCAAAAAGGAATATTATCAATACTCACTGTGTTTCCTGAACCAGAGAGGAGCTGAGATTCAAATTACTGAGGAACAAAAGTATATACTTGGAATAATACAATATTCTGAAATTTTTGGTTAAATATGTTTTCTGTTAGATTTTATCACCATTTAAGAATTTGAAATATGAACATCCATTGATATCTCAAGTTGACTGAATATCTGTACCTAAATACCGTATATGCATTGTCTTTTCTGTAACCTAAGGAAAAAGAACATGTTCATATGGATGAGTGCACATACCAGATCTCTGACTTCCTGTACCCAAATACCAACAACAAATTCTACAGTCATTTCTGAAATATATCTTAGGTTAAGATACCAAATATTCTCCTGGGAGCCCAAGTCCCAGTGGGATTGATTTTTCCCTTTAACACCTTCTTGGAACAAGAAAGCATATTCCTGCCTTTCCTAAAACATGACTGCTCCTTTTCTTACCCTTACATGAACATGATTACAGACATCTGAACAATGCAAGAAAAAGAAAGGCGCAGCCTCGCTGTTTGCCTCTTTCCTGCACAGAGCAACAGATGCAAAAATGTAACTAATGGCACATACATAGAGTTCTACATGTAACATTCACTGGCATATCATGTGCAGGGAGGAGACAGATAACCCTCAAGGCCTACAAAGCCAGCGGATGGATGGTATCCCTTGGGGAGAGGACAGCCTAAGATATCAATTACAGGGGGTCTGAAAGGAGGTTATCTCTTGGGAATAAAAACAGCTATTGATGTACTCTCTCGCCAGCAAGAATCAGGAAGACAGTAACAGTTTGTTGGGACAACTACAACTTGAGGGCAGAGACTGTTCCTTAGAACAAGCCAAAAAAACTCAGCACAGAAAGAGTCCATTCAGGGGACCCTATGAAAATGGTTAAAATCCTTTAGATGTAGTTTGTTAACTCCTCAGAATTGGGTGGGGCAGAGGAAGAGGGAGAGAGTGAGAGAGAGGAGAGGGAGGGGGGGAGAGAGAGAGGAGAGGGAGGGGGGGGGAGAGAGACAGAGAGGGAGGGAGGGACAGAGGGAGGGGAAAAGGAGGGAGAGGGAGAGAGAGGGAGGGAGGAAAGAAGGGAGAGGGAGAGAAGGAGAGAGAGAGAGGGAAGGAGAAAGAGAGAGTGAGAGAGAGGAGAGGGAGGGAGGGAGGGAGAGAGAGAGAGAGAGAGAGAGAGAGAGAGAGAGAGAGAGAGAGAGAGAGAGAGAGAGAGAGAGAGAGAGGGACAGAGGGAGGGGGAAAAGGAGGGAGAGGGAGGGAAAGAGAGGGAGAAAGAGAGGGAAGAGGGAGGGAGGAAAGGAAGGAGAGAGGGAGTGTCTGTATGTGTAAGTTATAAACTTCTTTTCTTGACAGTATCATAAATGCCATTTTCATCACTGTCCTCCATAAATACTTCTATTTGGTTTGGTATTACCATCTCATGAATGACATAAAAGTCATAAAAGACTTTTTTAAAAATTGTTTTTGTTTTAAACCCTTACCTTCTGTCTTAGAATCAGTACTATGTATTGGTTCCAAGGCAGAAGAGTGGTAAGGGCTAGGCAATGGGGGTTAAGTGTGACCAAGGTCACAGATCTAGGTAGTCACTGAGGTCATATTTGAACCCAGGACCTCCCAAATCCAAGCCTGTGTGCTTTATCCACTACGCTGCCTGGCTGCCTTGAAGCATTACCACTTAAATAACTCCAGTGGAAGTATGGCCCAGCTTGAGCCAGGCAACACACCACTTCAAATCAGAACTCTAGGTTAAAATTTGGTTTGTTTCAGGGTGTCCATAATGTGATTCCAATACTTAGGAAGGCTTTTTAATTACTAAAAGGGATTTATTTCTTCACCACAGCTCATACTCATCTATACCACCCTTAGTGGCTTAATCTCAACAGTGAACACAGTGGCTCTGATAGCTGGTCCTGAAATACCAACATGTAAGGAGTGTCCTCTGGATTTCTCTCCTTTTGAAATGCAAATTCAGTCACAGTATCCTAATTTTTCTGTAAATAATTCAGAGATTGAGCCAACTTGCGGTCACAAGAGAAGCTCCAAGTTTCTAGTATTACTTGTTCAGGTAGAGATCTACAAAGTACCTGTTGACAATACGAATTTGCTCCTCAGTTCAAATTTATTTACAGTAAGTGTGTCTCAGGGTTTTTTTTTTTTTAATGCCTTAAACCAAACCCTTTGGTAAAAAGTTCTGCTTGACATCTGCCACTGTTAACTGCTACTAGCAATCAGATGCCTCTTTGGGTGGCTAACCTAAAAGTGGTCACTTTTAATGAAGTTTATAACTTTAATTTGAAAAGAATGTTTATCACTTTTCATTTTCACCCTCAATGATACTTGGACAAAGTAAATCTCAAAACACAACAGAATGCTTCTCTATCCCTCCCCTTTTCTAGGCATTAATAATCCCCCTCTGCCACTGGATATTTGACACAAAAAGGTGGGGTGGATTTTCTAATGATATTGCAAATTAGCAAGAGATTTTTTAAAAAGGGCATCAGACTCCTCAAAAACCTTAGGGTAGGATTGGAAAAAGACACAGAACAGAAGCATCTCCCTTGTTTGTTGTCTGAATCATTTGTATTGCTGAAAGTTAAGACATTTGGGGTAGGCTTTTACTCCTTGTTTTCCATTTGATTTATTGGGTTTTGGTGAGGGTGGTTGTATTTGTAACCCCCCCCCCCCCAAGCCTCTCTCTTAGCCTGCATACCAATGCAATCTCTGTTCTTAACTTGCATAAATTCAGAGATGTGGCCAATAAGCCAAGTGGGCAACAGAATTTGGCACAAATAGCTACCAACTCCTGAACACATTTATCGTTAGCCCATGAAGCTTTCAAGCTTGAAAGGAATCTGACAAGTGGAAGATCTTTGTTCCAAGGGACACCTCCTGCCAGGTTATTTCTTTATTCCAGGCAGTTCAGTGCTTGTGAAAAGTGCTGAACTAATAGAGCTCTGAACTGACCTGCTGCCCATTTGCCCACAGCTTAGGCACGATTTGGATGGTGGTGGTGGCGGCAGCAGCAGAACAATTATTCTGAACATTCATCCAGTGCCTCTTTTCTCTGCCTCCCACATCAAGGTCAGGCTTGGAAGGATTTCTTCCAGGGGATGAGCAGTTCTATCTGTGTAGTTTGGGTTTTTTTTTGCTTCTTGGCCTCTCTGCTCACCCTGCCAACTCAAGGTGTCAACTGATACTGGCAGGGACTCTGCCTCTTTAATATTGATTGAGTTGTGAAGTGATAAGGCAGACCAGACCATCTTAAAGCCCAAACCAGGATGCATGTTCTGTTGCTAGGCAGGATCATTTGATGCGGAAATATGGACTACATCCAAAATGAATATCTCTAGGACAGAAAAAAATGAGTGGTTCCACATCACTATGTAGTTAGGGATTGATGCTTTTACAATATGCTCAAGTCTATGAGAGACAGAAGGAAAGATTTACTGAATTCATTTTCTCTTCCTACTCTCCACGTCACCCAGGATTTTGACTTCTAAGGTTAGTATTGTGTAGGTTTATCTAGACTGCAAATGGGAACATACTATATATGCTCTATAGTTTTTATTCACCAGGGTAACAGGTCTAGAGAAAAATCACATTAGTGATACCGAAGCCAGGTATGACATGAATTGGACATTTAGCAGTTTTTCTTGGGTGAATACCCATTATGTAGGTTAAGGGCACAGCAGAACTGCAAGTGGTCTACAAAGGGCTCTGGGGGCCTAGGACCACTCAGGAAAGAGCTGTGTTTTTAGCCCGCTATCATTCAAGCCCCTACTGCAGCAGGTTCTTAGCCTTCGGGGGGCGGAGGGGGGGTGGGAAAGCATGAAGGTTATGGAAAGCTCTGAGCAGCTGCTGTTGTTTCTCTGTATTTTGTTGTATATAAAGGGGAAAGAAAAAGCAACAGGACTGTTAAATTTCTTACTTACTACATATAAAGTAGAAAAAAATTTTTGCTTCTGTGTTCAGAGGATGACTTTAAAAACTGACAGTCCTCGGAAGACTTCTAAATTCTGTGATATCAGTGGCACAATGGATGGGCACTTGACTTGGAATCAGGAAGGAAGTAAAAGAAGGACAAAGGAAACAACCATTTATGAACTGTCTACCATGTGCTAGACACTATGCTAAGTGCTTTACAAATATCTCATTTGATCTCACAACCATCCTGGGAGATAGGTGCTACCATTACTCCCATTTTATAGATGAAGAAACTGGGGCAAGCAGAAGTTAAGTGACTTACCCAGGGCCACACAGCTAGGAAGTGTCTGAAGCTGGATTTGAACTTAGGTCTTCCTGACTCCAGAACCAGTGTTCTTGCCACAGTTTCACTTCACTGAGTTTGAATTTTGACTTAGGTACTAACTGTGTGAACTTGGGCAAGTCAGTCTTTCTCAGTTTCAAATTTTTAAATGAAGATAACAGTATCACTTCCCTTCCAGCTGTCCTGAAGATCAAATGAGTTAACATGGGTAAAGTGCTTTGCAAACCTTAAAACAGTATGCAAATCCTAGCTATTATTATTATTATGCTCCTTCATGGCTTAAAAGGAAGTAAACCATTTTACCTTCTGTGGCTTTTAAATCTGAACAAATGCAGGCACATGTATAGCTTCATCAGAGCAGTTCTATAGAAACAAATGGTATATAAACAGGCACTACTCACTCTCTCTCCCTCTCACCCTCCCACCCTGCCCTTCTCTTTCTCACTCCCTCTCTCCTTCTCTGCAACTTGTCCTTGAGCCACTGAAGAGATAAACACTTGAAGAAACCAACCAAGTTTTTAAAATGGGCAAATTATATAAAACTGCGCATACTCTCTGATCCCATAATACTAGGTCTGTGGACCAAAAAGATCATTTAAAAGGGAAAAGGACCTACTTGTTCAAAAATATTTATAGCATATAATATATAGTTTTTGTGGTGCTAGAAATCGGGGGAATGTCCCCCGATTGGGGAATGGCTGAACAAACTGTGGTATGTGATGATGGTGGAATACTATTGTGCTATAAGAAATGATGAGCAGGATGACTTCAGAAAAAGCTACATGAACTGATGCAGAGTGAAATGAGCAGGACTGGGAGAACATTACTGTACAGAGTAACAGCAATGCTGTACAATGACCAGCTGTGAGAGACTTTGCTACTCTCAGCAATACAATGCTCCAGTGGGACGATTCTGAAGGACTTATGACAAACACTGCTCTCCACCCTCACAGAAAGAACTGTTGGGAGCTGGGTACAAAGCATATCGTTTTTCACATTAGTTTCTTCATGGTTTTATTGGGAGAGTTTGGTTTTGTATAAGTATTCTCTTACAACAATGACCAATATGGAAGTATGTTTTGCATGATAATATATGTATAACTCAGATCAAATTGCTTATCAACTTTGAGGGGGCAATTTGGATTTTATAATTTCAGAAAAGGTATGTTGAAAATTGTTATTACATGTAATTGGGAAATTAAAATACCCTTGAATAAAGAAAAAAAAAATGGACCGTCTAATCTGTAACCTCAAAGGCAAATTAAACTTTGGACTCAAATAATGTAAATTCTCCTGTAAAATACATGCTGTGTGTGTGTGTGGGGGGGGGGGGGCAGCTGGGTAGCTCAGTGGATTGAGAGCCAGACCTAGAGAGGGGAGGTCCTAGGTTCAAATGTGGCCTCAGCCACTTCCCAGCTGTGTGACCCTGGGCAAGTCACTTGACCCCCATTGCCTAGCCCTTACCATTCTTCTGCCTTGGAGCCAATACACAGTATTGACTCCAAGACAGAAGGTAAGGGTTTAAAAAAAATATACATGCTGTGGGGAGGGGGTAGGGCAACTGGGTAGCTCAGTGGATTGAGAGCCAGACCTAGAGATGGGAGATCCTGGGTTCAAAGTTGGCCTCAGACACTTCTGAGATGTGTGACCCTGGACAAGTCCCTTAACCTCCATTTCCTAGCCCTTACCACACTTCTGCCTTAGAACCAATACACAGTAATGATTCTAAGATGGAAGGTAAGGGTTTCAAAATAAATAAAATAAAATAAAAGATGCCAACAGAAAGACAAAAAGGGAAAGAAGATGGACTTTCGTGTTACTAGCTTATGCTGGAAAAGGTAATCTTAATGCACACATCTTCATTTCTTTTTTTTTTTAAACCCTTACCTTCTGTCTTGGAGTCAATACTGTGTATTGGCTCCAAGGCAGAAGAGTGGTAAGGGCTAGGCAATGGGGGTCAAGTGACTTGCCCAGGGTCACACAGCTAGGAAGTGGCTGAGGCTAGATTTGAACCTAGGACCTCCCGTCTCTAGGGCTGACTCTTAATCCATTGAGCTACCCAGCTGCCCCCCACATCTTCATTTCTTACCAGGAACTGAATTCCCTTCTGTATAGGGACAAGTGTGGCTCATGGCTGAGAATGTTTCAATGACAGCAGTACAGGTTACTGAAGTATACAGGGTAGAAACCCTATGTGTGAGGAGAGCTGCTGAGATGTAAATGTCCCTGGGGGATTGGTTACTTGAACTGCAACTCATGGTGTGCAGTAGTCATGTAGTTATGATTTTCTGGGGACAAGTGGGATAAATCTTAACCCCAATAAAAAGAATTCCCAAGTTTTCCCCAACTCCTTTCCAATTAGGGATTCTACCCAATGGCCCTGGAATATCTTCCCCAAATGCTTTCTCTCTCTCTCTCTCTCTCTCTCTCTCTCTCTCTCTCTCTCTCTCTCTCTCTCTCTCTCTCTCTCTCTCTCTCTCTCTCTTCCCCCCCCCCCCCCCTTCTTTCTTAGCTTTGATACTAAGTATTGGTTCTAAGGCAGAAGAGCAGTAAGGACTAGGCAATTGGGATTAAGTGACTTGGTCAGAGTCACACAGCTTAGAAGTGACTGAGGTTAAATTTGAACCCAGGACCTCCCATTTCTAGACCTGGTTCTCTATCTAGCAGCTTCTGGATCTTATAGTTTCTAAACCACCTCAGAAGGTTATGGGAAGATTATTTTCAAGGTGAAACAAAACATACTAAGTCACAACTATTTTATCTTTTCCGGGCAGAAGCCCACAACGATATGAGGCTGAATGAGAGTCACAGGCCAAAACAAAAACAGAGACAAAAAGGGTCTCTCTCCCTTGCCTCAATCTGCTGCATATGTGGATGTTGTTTCTGTTGACAGAAGGGCCATCATGCCTATGACTTGACTTCAAAGGGCCTGGGATTCTGCTTAGGTCTTGCTTTAAGGTTCAGAGGGAGGTGAGTTGTCTGATCAGAGCTGCCCTGGGAAAGGGTTTTCCCTCCTTTATGGAATGGTTCCTGTACAGCACATGAAATCCCCAGCTACCAACTGCCCATTTCCTTCCTATTCACTGGGGTATCTCCCTGTGCTGACCCTTAGATCTGTCTATACTCTCCCCATTGCTCTTTGTTCTCTGCCTTCTGAATGGCCATTTCTTTGCAAAGAGTTTCCATTTGACCGTAGAATGCTTATAATTAAGTGTGGATCTTTGCTAACCTTTTGAAATTGATATTCCTAATCTCCTTGTATTTTTGCTGAAAAACAAACAAAACTTCAAATTATTGTATCAGAATGTGATGTTGGCATGGCACAACTAGAAATATCAGAAAATAAAATGAAAAAACCCCAACCACCCAGTAAAAACAAATGATTACATTTTCTTTTTACCAAGATTTGGCACCTTTTGGTTCAAACCAGGCCCATTAAACCGAGGCTTATAAAGTGTTATTTCAATGTTAACTTTCCTTGTTAAGGAACTGGGAGTTGGAGGTTTACTGAATAGGCTCCTAATAACAAAAGTGGCATTCATCATGGAGATTAAGCCTCACTGCTAAGAACTTCACACTACTAGCTAAAACTGTCTTGGTGTGGTAGTTGAATACTTAAGCATTTGCAGTTAAAAAAAAAAAACTGATTTCTGAAATGCACATTTTACAATCTACTAAGAGTTCTGTAAAAAAGGAAACAGCCTACAGGGAGTAGAGATTTGCAAGTGATGGTTATAAAGACTGAACAACAATTCATACAGTCAGGTGAATTTATCCAAATTGACAATTATGGCAATTCTTAAAAAAAAAAAATCCCATCAAGGACCAGTGGTTCAAATTGAATACCATTCAGCAAGCTGGAAGACTTGGCAGAGATGGACCAAAATGGGATCAATAAGGGAGGATGTGGTCAAAAGAGTGTTTGAGGTTGACTTCCTAAAAGTTATCTGTTTTGGAATTTAGGCATTGTCTTCAGGGAAAATCTAATTGCTCAGTTTTAAACTCTGATTGTAAGTGAAAAGCAAACCTATCCTTAAAAACAGGTCAGAAGGCAATGCAAGAAAAAGGTATCTTTCAGGGTTGTTTTTTTTTTGAGCAGGGAAATTATGTAACTAGAGATGAGTAGATTATTTAAATAAGCCTAAACATTAAGAAAAAAGTTCCTCACATACCTCTCCGTGGTCAAAACCCCTAGATTTCTAAAGTGGATTTACATTATTCAGCAAGTGGGATGATATCATCCAAGCAATAATTTCAAAGGAGAAGCATTTTCCTCTGCAAAGGGAAGCAGATGAATGGCACAGTTTGTATGACTTAGGAATATTAAAAAGTGTTCCAATTTGGGACAAAAATCCAAGTTACAACCACAGCAAAGATTTATGTTTCACTGCTTCTTTAAACTGTGGTAGGAATGTGCTTTTTTCTTTCTACCTGGTTTTGAAATTATAAGCAGAACACTTCAATCATTCTCCTAACCAAACATATTAACTATCTACCGGTTAGAAACCGTTCCTTCTCTTTAAATCAATCAGGGCAAAACAGGCTACCTTGACTATTTTGTGGCATATTTAGTTTAATCTAATTAAAAAAAAAAAACCCTTACCTTCTGTCTTAAAATCAATATTGTGTATTGGTTCTAAGGCAGAAGAGTGGTAAGGGCTAGGCAATGGGGGTTAAGTGACTTGACCAAGGTCACACCACTAGGCAGTGTCAGAGGCCACATTTGAACTCAGGATCTCCTGTCTCTGGGCCTGGCTCCCAATCCATTAAGCCACCCAGCTGCTTCCCACATGATTATTTTCAGAGAGAAATAAAACACACCAAGTCACAACTGTTTTTATATTGTCAAAGGTAGAACCCACAGTGACAATTTTACTCTTAGAAGCATCCTAAAGAAATTCTGAGACTGAGCAGCTGCTGAATAACTTCCGCGGTTTGGCCAGCAAATCTTTAACGTGGGTCTTTGGTTTCACCGTGTTTCTACCACGGCAAATGGGAGCGGGTCACCTGTTTCATTCCTTCTCACTTTCCTCTTCTGTTGAGTTAATATTACTGTCCGGCAGCCTGAATGATTTCATTATAAGATGAGGGAGTTTTGTATATTTGAAAGGTGGAGGGAGTGAAGAATGGAGAGAATCTGGAATCTCTGCTTGGCTAGCAGCTGGCAGAGGAGGGTAGAGTTCTAAGACAGGCGTGTGGAAGGCTGAAGATACAGAAGACGGCTTCTCAATTAGCCGACTATGGCCACCCACTATCACGCAGTGTAGCTTAAATTGCTTCCTTAACATACTCTCAATCACCACTCTCTTAATGTTCAGCTGCTATGTGCTATGGGAATGCAAAATCATTTTATCATTAGCCAATGCTAAACATAATTAAGAGCATAAATCATCTTCAGGAAAAGTGACAAGGCATTATGAAGTCAACATTTTCTAACTTTTGGATTATGTATGATACTGTTGCTGTTCTGTAGTATGGGGGATCAAGTGATGACTATATTGTCATTTACTGAAAAACCTCTGAGGGTGTTTTGGGGAAGCAGAACCAGATGGAAGGAAAGGATGAATAAAGAGCAGTTTGAGGTTTGCCATCAGAATGGGGAAGCCCAGAGATGTCCAACATCAGCAGGTTGTAGTAGAAAGAGCGCTAATCTTGGGAGTCTGCAGAGACCTGGGTTTGAATACTACAACCAACACACTTAATAACTGTATAGTCACATAGACAGGAATTTGAATATTTCTTATGACCACCCTTATTCCTATTTCACAGGCTGTTGTGAGAAAAGTGCTTTTAAAAACTTCAATCAGTAGAGCATTAGAAGATATAATATCGCCTGGAATTTTCAACAATCTAGAGTTTGTGATTAAGTTTTTTTTCTACTCTGAGACATAGAAACAATAGTTTTTTTAATTAAAAAAAATAACCTTTATCTTTTGTCTTATAATACGGAATATCCGTTCCAAGGCAAAAGAGTGGTAAGGGTTTAAGCAAATGGGATAAGTGACTTGCCCAGGGTCACACAGCTAGAAGTGTCTAAGGCCAGATTTGAATCTGAGACCGCCTGCCTCCAGGCTTGAACCTCTATTCCTTCAGTCATTTTGCTGCTCCAACAATAGCTTTATTACATGAAGGTGCTGTCCTGGCCTCTATACTCTAGGCCTGTGCCTTAACCAAGTGACTAAGAAGAGTCTTAAAGGATAGATTCTACCTCGATTAACTCCAAACCAATCTGTGAACTAATCCTCTCAGTACAATTGGCTTCCACTTGAGCAAACATTTCTGGTCCAAGGGAAATGTGAGTCAGACAGTTGGTGGTGTTGTCTTTTACCTTTTTGTGTTGTGTATTGTGGTTCCTCCCAGGACAATCCTAACTCCAGGAGTAGAGCGGTTTAAGTTATAAACTGTCAGGGCCTCTTCATAGGTGGTCCCTCCAATGATAAACACGATGATATCTTGAGGCCTGTGGTAAAGAAGAAGATCAGTTCTATGGAATAGCGAAATGAAGGCCAGATTCTGATATTCTATATAAATACAGTCTCAATTTTTTGGAGGGGAAAAAGCTAGAGGCTGGGGGGAGGGAAGAGGAACAGTACACTAAAACATTACAGAAAGAAAGGTTTCAAGGAAGTTTATTTATCTAAATTGGCAGGAAACAGATTGTTGGAAATGTCGAATAATCATTTACTCCCTATTTATGAGCGGATGTCCTATAAGCTCTATACAGTGGGTTTCAAAATAGCACGCTAATGGTTGCAGGAGCAAAATGAAGAAATAATCTTTTATATTCAAGAAGCTCCAGAGTGCTTTATTGTAATGTGGAATCAGCTTTCAATGTAAAAATAATTTATGCTTGTGCTAAACATCTCCTTTCATGTATAAGCAGTTCAGCAGTATTTGGTAGAATGTAGCAATAGCAGCCTCTATCCAAAAACCTCAAAAAGCACTCTAGTTGGTTCTGAGGCACTTGGTCTTCTCTATGAGATAAAAACATTTATTGGGTAGCAACCTCAACTTTCTCCCAAAACCATCACACCAGAATCTTCTGCTAAAATTAAAACTAAATCAAATATCCAATGCCTGGGGATGTTTTTTGTCTAGTCAATGACCCATCTGCCAAGCTGGTTTAGACACCATTGAGATGTTTCACTGATTTTTCATTTTTTTTTTACCAGAGTAGACTCCAAATAAAATTGTCCTGGGTCTCCTGATCACTTTTTAGAGCAAAAAAGGAAAAAAAATTGGTGTGAATATCAAAATAACCAGAGTCTACTTTGTTTTGCCTCTCCTAGGATTACTGTTTCAGAGCTATTGCATGGAGAGAACCACCAAAATGAGAGTATTTGTGTCAAATCATTTACTGCATATTAATTAAAACTATATCCATGAATCAAGTGGAAACATCTACTGCTGCAGTTATGTATTTTCAATCAAGGTCTATGTCAGCATGTGACTCAAAAAGCAAAAGCCATGGCTCTCCTATAATGGCCTCAAAAATACTTCAAAAGGGTCAGTAGGGGCATTCTGTAGCATTCATTTTCTCTTGTCAAACTCTGAGAAAATAAAATCAATTGCTGATAGCTATAAACACCTATTAAAGTGGCTACTGCCTTGTAGGGGAAGCCATGAAAGGAATCAGTCCTCTTGAATAAAGTGTATTACTTTGCAAATCATAAAGGCTCAGGGAGTTCTTTCTGAAATTTTGCTTTGAGACCTGATTTACACTTATATTACTACCAATCCAAAATTTATTTCATAAGACCAAAACGAGATTTTTTTCATGCAACATAGGCAAACTGAGACGAGTCATGTACTTCCCATTTAAGCAATATGATATTAAATATTTAAATTCTCATACAATATTGAAATGTTACATAGTCAGCAATTATTTTTAAAATACTGAAAGCTTCTTCTTCTCTTTGGTAATAACCCTATTCCTTTGGTCTTCATAGTTTTCTCCTTGGCATTTTTCCACGTTCAATGCTCGGTCAAGTGTCTACAATCTGTGCCTTCGAAAGTTCAGGCCTTTGATCTGGGTTTGAAAGGACCATCTGGGGGGAATGGGTCTACAACAGCTTTGGGACTTATGAATAAATCCCTGGAATTGCATATAGCTTGCCTCTGAGAGTAAACAATGAAAAAAGAAGGCTGGACTTTGCAGAAAAACAGCTGCAAGGCTGAAATAGCAAGCTGTCTTCACCTCCACAGGCACAGAGAACAGGGGGTATGTCTCAGCACATTTTAGATTACCAAAGAAGGGCGTACCTTGATGTTCTTCCAAGAAGAAAAGATGGCTCTGCATTTTTAACACCTCCATCCCACATACCCCACCATCTGAATTCTGCCCGAGTTTCACCTCTGGAGATCTAGCATCTTAAGGTGAGTAGCAGGAATTTGGTTTTGCAGAGAGATCTAACCACACAAAATGGTCATGTTGGGGAAAGCTAACAATCCTTCCCTGGTCAGGGAAGTGCTGACACTATCGTTATATAGTTTTCCTCGTGGCTGGCCAGAGAATGCCCTTATCGAGGCTGGAGAGCTTGCCTCTGGTATACCCCTGGCTCTTAGTCTTAACTCAATAACCCTGGATTCTGGGTAGGTTACTTCCTTCCAAATACTCATTTTTGTTCTGTGGTTAGACTGTAATATTAATAGCTGGAGCTGTTTGTTGTAAGACTTCTTAAGGTGACAAGTGCTTGTCTGCTGCCACGGTCCAAGTTGTATAGGCAAATGAGAGTGAGAAGGGACATTTAACAAATATGAGTGGCATTTCCCAATGCTTAAGAGATATATTTTGTCCTACCCTCTAATTTGTATAATCTATTGCCTAGTTACCAAACTGAAGGGGGAAAAATCCTTATTGGAGACTAAGGTTTGGTAGTAACCTCACATTTGCCCAAAATAGAACCACTAAATTAAGGGCTGAGAGAGATTAAATAATTAGCTAAGCGGAACCTCATCACAAGCCCAATGACCTTCCCCATCTCATGCACATGCGCGCGCGCACACACACACACACACACACACACACACACACACACACACACACACAAGCAACTTAAAAACTGTCTTATCTTGAATTATGCCTAGAACATCTTCATAAACATCTGTGCTTCTATGGGAATCATCTCCTAAAGGTAGCCACTGAAGGGGTAAAATGCAATTATTGTTTAATTGCAAAAGCACAAGATTGGGCCTCTGTCTGGAAGAAGAAAACCTGGAATATGTTTCCTCTGACTCAGAGTGCAAGGGAAGTCAGAATGCAATTACCATTTTGGAACAGAGCCTCAAATCCCAGGCTAAGGCCTTCTGCTCAAAAGTATCCCTTTCCACATTCTCCTTTCTCCTATCAAAAGAATCTTCCACCATTACAAATGACCTTGTTCTCAAAACTGCCTTGAAAGATGGCATTGTGGATAAGATATTATTGTAATACTAACTTGGGACTTTAGGCTCCAAAGAGAGAAGCTCTTTAGAAATACAAAGAAAAGCATTATTATTTTCCATGCGTCATTAACACTTCCTGAAGAATCTGGACTTGTTCCTTCCTGTTTTCCCTTTAATTACAGACAGAGCCTCTCCTTGCTCAGTATAGTCCCACTGTAGAGAAGTATGGCTTCAGGATTCTCTCTCTCTCTGTCTCTCTCTTTGTCTCTCTCTCTTTCTCCTTCTTTCTTTGTATTAATCTTAAAACAGAAGGGCCACCAGGCCTAGGCAACTGGTGTTAAGTGACTTGCCTAGGGTCAAAGAGTGAGGAAATGTCTGAAGACAAATTTGAACCTAGGTCTTCCTGGCTCTATGGCCAGTAGAACTCCACTAAACCACCTAGCTGCCCTGAGGACTACTTTTTTTTTTTTAATAAATACTATGAATTTGCAGTTGTTTAGGGACAGAATTATGCTGTGATTTGTAAAAACTGACTTCTGTTTCTTCTTTTTCCATTGGTTTGGGCCTTCTCATTACTAATTTGTGTTTCCAATAGAAAGAGAGAAGAGGGGGGGCAGCTGGGTAGCTCAGTGGATTGAGAGCCAGACCTAGAGATGGGAGGTCCTGGGTTCAAATCTGGCCTCAGACACTTCCCAGCTGTGTGACCCTGGGCAAGTCACTTGACCCCCATTGACTAGCCCTTATCACTCTTCTGCCTTGGAGCCAATACACAGTATTGACTCCAAGACTGAAGGTAAGGGTTTAAAGAAAAAAAAAGAAAGAGGGAAGAGGCAGAAACTCAAAGTCTGTCTTCAACTTCTCTAGGAATATTAGGGGTAGTAGGCTGAATAATCAATAGTTGGATTTAATTAGAAATGTCTCCATTGAGTCATGAAACCTTTAGCATACTTCCTAGAGAAAATGATTTCTCTTCTTCCCTAGATTTCAAAAGTCTTAGAATTGTTTACTCTGCTCACGAAATTTGCTCTGCCTAACAAGATCATTGGCTTGGGATAGCAATCAAAATTGTTTCATCGAAAAGGACACATTCTGATTCTGAAGGTCATATATATGAGTACAAGAACATAAATGGACCCGAAGGCAGTCAACTAGAAGTAAAATTCATAATGTAAATATATGGGGGCAGATATCAAATTTTAAAATGTCCTGTCAATAGAACAGTAGAAGTCCTTAGGATGCTGAACATGTGACATAATATTAGAAAATGAAGATCCCTAGTACTAATTTCCTATGTGCTGTGCTATTTCTAGTGAGCAAAAAGGCTATACTAGGTAGTTAAAAAAACTAAATTCCTACAAATCACATAAATTATTACAACAAAGAGAAAAGAAAGTCTCTGAACAGTTTAGTGACCACTCTCCAACAGGAGGTAAAGAACTGGTAATGACTTTGCTTCATGCTATTAAATTAACTACCTGGTTTAAAAAAATGGACAGAACAGTCTAATGAAAGCTGCCAGGAAACACAAGGCTGATTCTTCATGGCTGAACTGTGACTACCACCTGCTTCTGGGGTCCATTTGTCTCTTGTTGGACAGAAAGTTTATATGGAACTTGGGCATGAGAAGGAATGAACAGCAGTGGGCTCTTCGTACAACCAGAGCATAAAGTACCATAGGCTGGTAATTTTAGGATGTCAGAGCATTTTTGTGAGTTCCATTTACTTGAAAGGGAAGAGAATACTCAGGATGGTAAACTGTGGGTGTGAGTTACATAAATGTAAGAGAAAGCACAGATACAAGGGAAGTAACAGGGAGAGGTTGGTTCCCCATGTGCCTAACAAACATGATTCTGTCACCTGATTTGGCTACAGAGATACTAACAAACATTTTCCTGAGCCTCCCACATCTTACTCAAGGGAAATGGAGGAAGAATGTAAAATAACAATGATGATAATAATAACATTCCTTTACCCTCCCACCCCACAAACTTGATAATTCTCTTTTTATTCCCTTCTCTTGGTGATTTTAAACATGAAAGAAGACACTATGTGTGCTGATGACGCCAAAGTTGGGATATACAGTAAATCTTTTGGCATGATGGTCAAATCCAAGGAGGGTATACAAGTTCACTCCTTTGTGTACATCTCCCTGTGCTCAGTAATTCACCATGGCAACTAGAAGCATTAATTAATGCAAAAAGCAAACATCTGAAAACTGCAGTCAGAACACACAAAAGAAGTGAGCTACCAATAGAAACACAAGGATACCCTGAGAACCCAGGTGGTTTTGCATCAAAATGTAAAAAAACAAAACCAAAAAAAAACCAAACCACAACACCAAAAAACTTTTACCTCCAATTCTTCTAGAAATCCTGCCAAATATGGAAAACAGGAGCAGAAAGCCAAGTGCTAATAAAAAGTACCATTTTTAATAGCTTTGTGGAAATACTAATTTTAAAGATACTCATGGATTGTAAGCATAAGTACTTAACTAAAGTTGACAAAAGCTGCCACAGCAAAAAAGATTGACACTTTCATGGGACCCCAAATAAATAGTTCCACTAAGAAATTACTGAACCACTGAAGAAAATGGGAATGTCTTCTCTTTGGACCGACTACACCTACAATGCATGCTCACATAATTGTATTTTTTCCATTGGCCTCTCAGAGTACTTGTTTCTATTAAGGACAAGTAGTAAGCAGTTTCAGAATTAAAAAAAAAACACTAATAAAAAGGATTGATGGAAATCTAACTTCAGGATGACTAAGATTATCTAGGCAGCACCTACCTCAAAATTCAATTTGTAGATGTGGGTATTCTGTGATCTAATTTAATAGCTGAATGCTTGAAAACTTCACAGCAAAGAAAAAGTGTTGTTTAAGAAATAACCCCAGGTAGGAAAGTGTCAGCACTTACAAACACTTGTGAAGTTTCTTCACTCTCTAAAAAGCTTGTACTCTAGATCTGCCCACTTGTCTTCACTGTCACCAGTCTCAGCCTAGTTTCTGAGGAATTAAAGGTGAGCTCTTCTAGTCTAGGGATGGATGAAAATCCTTCTTCTTCTAATCCACCTGAGATAGAGTATTGTTAAAGAAAAAAACCCCAAAGGCTCTATAGGATAATTAAGGGGGAAGGAAATGTAAAACAAAATCAGGCATCAGAGCTCCAGATTGTCATGATTACATAAGCATTATGATTTAATCCTATTCTTCCAGTGTCCACCTCATCAAATTGTTGTGGTAAAAATTTTAAAGTGTCATATAAAATGTGGGCTATGGAGATACTAGGGGAGGAGCCAAGACAGTCAAGAAAAGGCAGGATCTTTCTCAAGTTTTCCCAAATTCCCTGCTAAACAATTTGAAAATAAAGCCTTGAAATGAATTCTGGAGTAGCAGAACTCACAAAGGGATGGGGTGAAAGTTTTCCAGCCCTGGTCATAGTTCCAGGTGGAAAAGAGTGCTTGTGATCTCTCAAAGATGACAGTACAGGCCAGGAGAGTGGTAAACACACCTCTCCTTAGATCATACCACCTTAGAGGAACTAACAATTTATAGATCCCCAGAACTAGGTCTGAAAACAGCTACAAACAAAACCTGAAGCTTGGCACAGTGCCCCCTCTAACCCCAGGAGCAGAGGCCAACTTTCAATAGTCAAAAGTCAAGAAATAGGCTGGGGAAAAAAAAGAGCAAACACCAAAAAGGAATCTGACCGACTAAAGTCAGTGACAGGAAAGATCAAAACATAAACTGAGAAGAAGACAACAAAAACTGCCATATCGAAAGCTTCAAAGAAAAATGTAAACTGGTCTCAGGTTTACAGGTCTCAGGTCGCAAAAGAATTCCTGGAAGAGCCCAGAAAGGATCTGAAAATTCAAAAAAGAAAGGCAGAGGAAAAACTGGAAGAAAAAATAAGAGTGATGCAAGAAAATCACAAAAAAATCTGACAGTTTGGAAAAGGAGGCATTAAAAAACATTGAAAAAAACGACACCTAAAAAACAGAATAAGCTATATGGTAAAAATCTACTGAAGAGAGGAACTCCTCAAAAAGCAGAATTAGCCAAATGGGGAAAAAATACAAAAATTTAATGAACATAAAAACTTCTTAAAAAGTAAAATTGGTCAAATGGGAAAGATATGAAAGAGTTAGTTTTAGAGCTTAGTTCCTTTTCTATTCAATTATAGGTCTAGTTCAACTTCTCTTCTGTGAGAAAGCTTAATTCAATTGTGGAAACTGGGAGAAAATCTCATAGTACTTTTTGAACATAGCCCTGTGTGGCTAGAAAACTGGGCCACTTGTACCTGCTATTTTGAGATGCTTAACCAAGGACCTAAGTTATATTGACCAGAAACAGTCAGATCCTAAGGTTAACGTAAGAAATTTTCTCATGATTGTACATCTCAACGTCTTATCTGAAAACTGGTCCCATACTGATCAATCAGTTCTTGTTTCCACATTCTTCTGTTTACAGAAACTTGGAAGGAGTGGGATATTTAATTAAATAGACTTTCAAGCATTCCTAATGGAAAGACTAGAGCTGAATTGAAAATATGACTTTCAAAATACAAGACAAGAAAAATTTAAAAGGCAAGTTTCTCTAATCATTTCTCAAATATGTAGAGAACTTAGTCAAATTTATAAGAATACAAATCATTCTCCAATTGCTAAATGGTGAAAGAATGTAAACAGGCTGTTTTCAGACAAAGTAATCAAAGTATCTATAATCAGATGAAAAAAATGCTCTAAATCACTACTGATTAGATAAAAAAGAAAAAAAGAAAAGGCTCTATATGTAAAAAAATAATTATAGAGCATTTTTTGGGGATGGCAAAGAAATGGAATTGAGGATGTCCATCAATTGAGGAATAGCTAAATGAATTGTGGTACATGATAGTGACAGAATACTATCATGAAATAAGAAATGACAAACAAGATGCTCTCAGAAAAACCTGAAAAGATGTGTATGAACCAATGCAAAGTGAATAGGGTAGAACCAGGAGAACATTGTATATGGTAACAGAAATATTGTATAAATGACTTAGCTATTCTCAGCAATACAATAACCTAAAATAATTTCAAAGGACTTATGGCGAAAAATGCTATCTACCTCTGGAGAAGACACTGAAGGTTGAAATATATATATATATATATATATATATATATATATATAAAGTGCTTTAGTTTTCTTTCACAAAATGACTAATGTGGAAATATATTTTGCATATATAACTTATAATAAACTGCATGCTTTCTATAAGAAGGAGAAGGGGAGAGAAACTGAAACTCAAATTTTAAAAAAGATTAAAATTATTTTCACATGTAATTAAAAAATAAAATACTATTTTTTAAATTAAAAAAATATGGGTTATAAGCAATGTTCAGCTATGTTTCCCTTCTTCCTGACTGGGATTGTTTCTTCTTGTCTTTTTGGCAGATAAAAATGTAACAGTTAGTTAGAAAATTCTCAATAGGTAACCATTTTGGTGAAGAATTTTTTTCCCCTTGCAATATCTGATAATAAAACTGAGAAAGTTCTATTAGTGATAAGGTACAAAGAGAGGATATGAAAGGGACTGTAATAATTTTTTAAAATCATATAAAAGCTCACACCTTATGATACCTTTTAAGGCTTTCCAAACTGTTTCCCCCCCAACTACTCCATGAGATCTGCTCTATAGCCATTATCATTACTAGGTTATGGATGATGTTATCACGGGCTTGGCACAGACCTGGGATAATAAGAGACAAATGCTTGTTGACTGACCAAGAGTTCACTGACCCACCTACGATCTGAGTTGGTAAGTGCTGGGACTGGGTAGAAGAATCTGGATTTCAAGATCAGCACACTCACTCCTGGAGCAGTCTCCTGATTCCCTATACTGTAACCTCATCTAGTGTGGCCCAAGTCAGTGACTCGGATTCTGTCGAGAACTGATGACAGTGATGGTCCAAGACGGCCCCCAAATCGAACCTTCAGTCAGAAGAGCGTGGACCTCAGATTCTACACTTATTACCTGTGAGGCCTTAGACAGGTCACAATCTGAACGTCAACTGCCTCGCCTATAAATGTTCTTTCCAAAAGACAGGAGACAGAATATAGTAGGAGACTCGGGAGAGAACTGGATCCAAATATTGTCTTTGACCTTTGCTAGCTGTGTGACTTTGGGGGAGCTGCTTAAACCCTCTTACACTGTTTCCTGATCTGTAAAAAAGAGATAATAAGCTTTGTAGTATTTGCCTTTCTGGGTTTTTGTGAGGCTCTAATAAGATAATGCACACAAAGTACTTTATATACCTTAAAGTGTTATATGTCATAAAAATCATTACTTCAGTATTATACTATATACTATACTACAAAAATATATTACCATATAATAGACACATTATACATACATACATACATATATACATATGTACACATATACATATATATATTTAAGCCCTGGGTTTGAGGTTTGACTCTGCCAGCCAACCATATGATCTTGGGAAAGTGACATCCTGTCAGTCTGTTTTTTCAGAGATGAAACAGAGAGACTGATATTTGCTTTCCATATTCACAGGATTGTTATTGACTATACAATGTATGAAATGTTTGAAAACATTTTATCAATGATAAGCCTAAATAAAAACCCAAGTTGTTATAGTAATTCTTTTTTTTTTTAACCCTTACCTTCTGTATTGGCTCCAAGGCAGAAGAGTGGTAAGGGCTAGGCAATGGGGGTCAAATGACTTGCCCAGGGTCACACAGCTGGGAAGTGTCTGAGGCCAGATTTGAACCCAGGACCTCTCGTCTCTAGGCCTGGCTCTCAATCCACTGAGCCACCCAGCTGCCCCCATTATAGTAATGCTAAAGATCAGCAAAACACAATCCAGTCACCCCCAACCACTCCCCAGGATATCTTGAAGGAGTTTCTGCTGTGTTATTCTGATGACAAATGACTTAGTGTGTCTGTAGTTTAAAGGGTACTTCTTTGGCTTTTAATAATACAGCTGGAAATGAGTGCAAAGAAAGATTTTGATTTTGACTGTTCTGATGTATTCCTCTCATCAAATTGTCTTCTAAGAATTCAATCCAATGGTAATGGTAATCTTGGGGGAGGGGGTTAGTTTCTGAGTTTATATTTCACAATGAATGAGGAACAATGCCAGGTTTGAGGGCCCTCTGCAGACATCCTGCTGTAAAGTAGTTGTGTTATTATCTGGAAACACATTCAGGTGAGTGGTAGGAACCAGCAAGAACTGTACATGCTGTTAGAACAGTACTACTTTGAACTTTGTTAGAAATTAATCCCAAGAAAACAGAGAGGCTGGTTGACATAAACAAACCACAAGCAAATTTTCTTTTGTGACCTAGTTTTTCATTTAGATGTAAATAGTATTTCTGATGTCCTATAGTTTTTCTTACATGAAAGTCATTGTAAAATACAGTTTTTACTTTGATCCAATTAATTCTAATGCTCCATAGTACATCTAGGAATAATGAATGGAAAGAAAGACAAGCTGCATAATGTATTTCTCAAATCATCTAACAAATGGATAACTAGACTTGGACTGGTTTCCATTCTTCCCACTCAGCCAACATTTCTGAACCTTGATCCTGAACACTCTAATATATTTCATCTGAATGACTACACATCCTAAATTTAACCCCCAACAATCTGCTACCAGGCCTTGGATTTATAAAAGGAGGTCATTTCCATCTTTTTTCATGAAAATTGCAGAGATTTTTGAGAGAGGGCAGACAAAGCCCTATGGAGAAAAGGAATTATATATTTCCAAAGAAAATTCATCTGTCTACCATAATACTAATAGGAAATAAGTCATGTTTTTAAAGTCTTGTTCTTTCAAAGATTGTGAACTACAATTATTAAGTAATAACAAATTACCATTCAGGTCCCATATAAATCTCCCTAACAGACTAGGGAATATATAATAAGCTCTATTGAGAATATATTGTACATATGATCTCGATTTAGACTACTGGCACATATTTTAGTACTAGGTATTCCATGTATACACTTTATCATTCAGGTTGGTCTAAACTGCATTGGACAAGTTTTTGTTTTTAGCAAAACAGACTGACTTGGATTAGAAGGATCATTTCAACCAAATGCTTCCTCAGGCCATCCATGGATTGTGTATTTAGCAACTGTGACTTCATTAAGTAGGGCTCTCAGCTTGCATGCTGGCCACATTTGGCAAAGTCCAGTCACAACCCAAAATAGCGACAACCTGCTTTGGATCTTAATCAAGTAGTGAATCTATTTTTGGCATTTCTGCTACAAGCCTCAGATGCCATGGGGCTGAGTTTGAAGGGTACAAGGAGATACATCAGATTCTAACAGGCAAATATGACACTGTTTGGTGGGCTTGCAGGAGTATCTGATGCGTGACTTAAAAACAAACAGGTGTGTTTGAGGATTGAGCAAATGTTTCCTACAATTATATCCCAATCTTGGTGCTAGCTCCTAGAGCCAAAAGGATTGTCACTTTTCTTGACCCTACTGGTACCCTAGAAGGAAGGGGTCACCTTAATTTGCCTTAGTTTTTTTCTTGGCTCATCTTTTCTGGTCTGGGTCATTAGGCTTTTTGATTTTGTTCTTACCTGTCTCTCAGTGTGCTGGGGCCTAAGTAAGGGTACTGATTTTCCTTAAGCTTCCCTTTGATGAGATGGTCCAGTGTCTCATATAGGAAAGGTTGATGCTGTGTATAAACATTTTCCACTCCCTAAGACAGAGGGAAATGGTTCTTATGTCACTTATGGGAATATTTTGCAATACAAACACATGAATGACACTCAGATCAGAAAGACAGTTTTATGAGATAGTTTCAAAATTGAATTCTAGAAGCATTTATTTATTTCATCATCAGTGTTCCTACCCTGTACAAAATACTACATAATTTAGAGCTAGGCATAGAAAAGGATTTCTATAAATTTATCATCCTCTCTAACAACTTCCCTTGGAGATGTTATTTAGTATTAAAAATGTTAAATGGAACAGAAGGGAAAAAGAAATGCATTTGAGATAATTCACTATGTCTAAAAACTGTATTGTTTGTCCATTCAGCTCTAAATATCCACTAGAGGAAGGGAAGAAACATTTACACAGCACCTACTATGTGCTAGACACTTTTTTACAATGATCATTGTATTTGATTATTGCAACAACCCTTTGAGGAAGGTATTAGTAATATTCATAGTTTACAGGTTAAATGACTTGCCCAGGATGACACAGCCAGTAAGTGTCTGAGGCCAAATTAGAACTTGAGTCCTCCTGACTTTTAAGCCCTGTGCCCTTTCCACTGAGCCACCAGCTGCCTCAACCTACTACAACTTGTTTTAGCTATTTCCTACTCAGCTATTAAATCCTGTGCTAATACTATTCCAATACTGAAAACTTCTAAATGATAAGAACTAGCATTTAGATATGATGTTAAGGTTTGCAAAACAGTTTACATATGTTAACTTATTTTCTCCTCACAACAACGTTGTAAGGTAGGTGACATTACTGTCCCTATTTTATAGATGAGGTTCAGTGGCTTGCCCAGAGTCATAGAACTAGTGAGTGTCTGGGGTCAGATTTGAACTCAGGGTGTAGACTCAAAGTCCAGTCTGCTGTCTCCCACACTACCTAATTGCCTAGATGAAACTCTTTTGGACATCTATTCTAATTTAACTGGCATGGTCTTAAATCAAGAGCAAATTGTAAAAACCTTTAAAGTTTATATCTATCCATTTGTGCACTTGTGCCCTCTTGACCTTCAGCTACTTCCCAACTAGAGAAACATGATAAGAGATTTTAATACCTTCAATCCTTTGAGGAACTGTTTGGTAATAGCTACAGCATCTTTAGGGCTAAAGAGGTCACTTCCTCTTGCTCGTTTGCCACCGTACTCAACAAGGGCAGGCACCAGCTTTAGAAAAAAAGAAGAAACCTTAGTGACCAGGCAGCATCTCTGGAGAAATCTCACCAATGACTAGTTCTAGTCATACCCTTTTTTTCTAAGGGGTAAAGTTACATAGAGTATGTAAAGTCATATTGTTGTCTTCAATGTATTTTTGGTAGTTGCTTTAAATAAATTTTATTGGTGTATTTTGCTTTTTATGTCACCATAATTTTCCCCAGTATTACTTTTCTTCCTTTTTCCAGAGAGCTATTTAATATAACAAAGTGTTTTTTAAAGATTAAAAAAAGAAAAAAGGGGAAAAAATCAGTACAACTGGCAAATGTATCAAAAAGTTTGAAAATAAGTGAAGTGTTCAACATTTGTACCTCTGTACAGTGGTGGGCGATGTCTTCTCATATCTCTTCTCTTGAGCTTATATCTTTATAATTTTGCAACATTCACTTTTGATTTTATTGGTGGTTGTGCTGTCTATCATTATAGGTAGTATGCATGTTTTCTTAGCTCTGCTTAATTCACTCTGCAATTTTTCATGTAGACCTTCCCATGCTTCTTGGCATTCATCATATTCATCATTTCTTACTGCACAGTAATATTTCATCACATTCACGTGCCACAATTTGTTATTTGCATAATTCTAAATTGTTTTCCATTAATGGCTGTATTGATTCATAGCTCTATCTACAACACACCAGTCAGAATCTCTTCCTCACTACTTTTTCAACACAAAACCTCAAAGTTGTTTTGATTTGCTTTTCTCTTATTATTAAGGATTTGGTACATTCTTTAATGTAACTGTTGATAGTTTCTAATACTTTTGAGAATCATTTCTTTATACCCTTTGACCACTTTGGGGAAATGACTTTTGGTTTAATCTATTAATTGTTTAAATATCTTAGAAAACCCCCCTCAAACTCATTTGATTGTTTTAAATCTTACCTACGTACTTTAAATTTGTTTGTGCTGATGCTTTTTAGTTAAATATAATTAAAAGTTATCTATTTTGTCTTCTGCAAACTGCCTCTACCATTGCTTTGTTAAGAATACATCTCCTACTTATTTTTTGCATTATTTCACATGTATAATCCATATTAAATTGCTTGCCTTCTTAAGCAATGGAAAAGAATAGAAAGGAAAAAGGGAATTTGGAACTTGGGATTTTTTAAAAAAATGAACGTCAAAAATCTTTTTACATGTAATTGGCAAATATTCAACAAAATAAATAAAAAATCTTTTAAAAAAAGAATACATCTCCACCCTTAATTGTGAGAGGTATATGATTTGTTTTTCTTCTGATTTCCTAATAGATCTTGAATATTAAGGTCAAATCCATGTGGAACTTGGTATGAAGTGTTGGTTTAGACCTAATTTCCACCATACTGCTTTTTAGCTTTTCCAGAAATTTTTATCAAGTAAAAGGTTCCTTCCTATTTGGAAAAACAGGAAAGTAGTTTACAAAAAAAACTGGATTGAGTTGCATTGTTTCTGATTCCTCCCTCTATAGCCTATTCCACAGATCCAACACTGTTTTTTAGCCACTATCTACACCTTTCTTGCATAATTTGATGTCTAGGATGTTTAAAAAGCAAATGATTCTTTTGAGGTCTGTGTTTCTTTCTATGAATGCTTCGAACATTTCTTTTTAATTGGACAATTCTCTTTTTAAATTGATATTTAGACTTTGATTTTCAGAATAGACTACAAGGTGTATCTTGAACTTTTTCACTTTTCTAAACAAATTATTCCATTACCTCCTATGGTTTCTATGAGTGTGGAAAAGTCTTGTTATTTGAATTTCCTGGTCACATGCAGAATTTGTTATTTGTTAATGGAATTGTTAAATTTAACTATTGTGTGTCTCATAGCTTGCTGAATAGAGTTTTCTGAAATCATCTTTTTTGGAGGTCTGTGGGTTCTTTAACTGGCACCTTTTTGTGTTCATATCTACATTAGGGGATATTTTCTTATGTTATTTTTTGCACAGTGGTGTTCAGGTTTCTGGGAGTGTCTTCTGGGAGTGCTAAAATTATTAAGTTGAGTTTACATATCCTGTATTTGATACCAATATATTTTGCTGGTATAGGAATTGTTTTATTTGAATATTATTGCTTTTTGCTTCTCTTCTTCAAGATGGTCCTTTACCTCTATATTTTTGCATTTCTGATCAGTTATTCTTGCTTTTGTTTCTTTGGTGAAACTTGCTACCATGTATTTACTTTTTAAAATAATTCTGCCATTTATTTTTGTTGTACATACAATAAATTCTGCTTTCATGATTCTTATTTTTCTTTTAAATCTTTCAGAAACAACCTGCTGTGGTTCTCTGGGGAATCTACAGGGTCTTCTACCTCAGCAGATGATAATTTATTTTTCTCTGTCCTATAATATTTTTATACATTTTAAATGTATTATAATATCACAATATTTTATTCTTTGAGCTTATCTGATGGACATATTACTTTTTGTTATCAATAGCCTCCCTGTTGGTTTATCTGCTTATGCTCAAGGTCTTAACTGAGTTTTCTTCCTCCTTAGATTTCTAGTAATTTCAGTCTTTCCCCCTTATTTTTTCTTATTGCTTACTTCTGACTCCTTTTCCTTCAATTCCTGTTTCCCTGGAGGCTGGATCTCAAAATCACCTCAGTCTTGTGCCATGTTGAACAATTAAATTTTCACAGTCTTCAGTATCCACTCCAAGTGACTTCTGGGGTCACAGAACTGGCCCCCAGCTGGATGCTGGGCTCATTTCCTCAGATTTAGTAGGGTGTCAGATAGCCACACACACGACTTATTCCACTTCTCTGTTCTTCAATTATCTAGGGGAGATCTGTTGTAGCAGAACACTACAACATGGTAATCCCAGCCTGAGTAAGAGTCTGACTTTTGGCTTTCTAATGGCATTGAGAGGAGGGGTATGGTGGGTAGAGTTGAGTTCTGTTGTCAGTCCAAGGGTATGCTTGCATAAACCTGTTGGAGCTTGGTGAGCAGTGGGAGAGGAGACACTGAATGAGTCTGTTAAGAGTTAGCCTTCTCTGTTATTCATTGAATTGTTAACTCTTTATGGTTCTGGACACAGATGAAATTGCTTTATCTCTTGCACATAATTCTCATTCTGGCAAAGTTTGAGTACTTTTGAGAATCGGGAGTAAATGTCTAGTGCTCTGTCTTCTTGGTTGTGTGCTCTCAGAAGTTACATCCTTATAGGATTTTCTCTATGTCTCAGTCAAATCCCAACTCCTCCAACCAAGGAATTAAGCTCAATGTCACATTCTATACTTTTGTCTACTAGATTGTTTCTGATAACTCAGCATCAAATCACCATGCTTCTGTTTACAAAAGAGGTATTTTCTAAGTTGGCATTTTGTGGTTAAATTATTTTCCCCCAAAGCAAGCTACCTTATCATACCTCCTCTTCTCCCTCAATTCCTCCCTCCACCCCTCAATTCAATTATAGGGCCTTCTGTAAGGGTTACCTTGCGATACTTCTCTGAAACACCTTTATTTCTGAGGTCCATCATCAGTCCAGGAAGGCTATTACTGCTATGTCGTTCATAATGCAGGGCATAAAGCATCACTAAGCGTACAGCATCAAATTCAGTTACTTTGGGATTCTGCAGGAGTCTTTTAATATTCTGAAGGAAGACAAAAAGTTCTATTATTTCCCTTTACTTGGAAAGTGAGATGCAGTGCAGTGCCTCAAAGGTGCTTCCACTGAACTGCAATGATACCGCTGAGTCTGTGATGATGAAAGCACTAACAGCATAGTATGTTTCACACACTTGTCTATGAAATATTCCTGCTTGGAATATACACTGCATGACTTTTGGCTAAGACCAGAATTAAACAAAGGAATAAGATTCTTTGTTTGATATTTACTGATCAACAAGAATTTATGAAGTGCTGCTTATGTGCGAGGCACTGTGCTAGGTGCAGGGACAGGAAGACAAAGATAAAGGAGTTCCTATCCTCAAGAAACTTCTTTATTCCAAGAGGAGACAACATCCATGGATAAATATATACAAAATAAGTACAAGATAATATTTTTGCCAGGGAGGTCCAAACAGTTGGAGGGAATCACAAAAGACCCCATTAGAGGGAGGACATTTGAGCTGAATTTTGGAAAGGAGAATCTCTAGGAGGCAGACATGAAGAGGGAGTGCATTCCATACCCTAGGGGATAGCCTGTTCATAGGGAGACATCCAGGAAGCAGAATATCATGTGTGTTAGGTACATCAAGAAGGCCCAGTCTGCTGTCTGCCTTTTGATCCAGCCATACCACTGCTGGGTTTATAGAAATAATAAGGAAAAAGACCTGTTCAAAAATATTTATAGCCGTGCTCTTTGTGGTGGCAAAAAATTGGAAAATATGGGGATGCCCTTCAATTGGGGAATGGCTGAACAAATTGTGGTATCTGTTGGTGATGGAATACTATTGTACTCAAAGGAATAATGAACTGGAGGAATTCCATGTGAACTGGAACAACCTCCAGGAATTGAAGCAGAGTGAAAGGAGCAGAACCAGGAGAACCTTATACACAGACGGATATACTGTGGCACAATCAAATGTAATAGATTTCTCTACTAGCAGCAATGCAATGACCCAGGACAATTCTGAGGGACTTATGAAAAAGAATGCTATCCACATCCAGAGAAAGAACTATGGGAGCAGAAACACAGAAGAAAAACATTTCCTTAATCACATGGGTCAATGGGGATATGATTGGGGATATAGATTCTAAGCCATCACTATAGTGCAAATATCAATAATATGAAAATAGATCTTGATCAATGACACACATAAAACCCAGTGGAATTGTTCATTGGCTATGGGGGGGTGGGGGAAGGGAGGGAAAGAACATGAATCATGTAAAAAACATTCTAAATTAATTAAATTAAAATGTCCAAATCTTTTTTAAAAAAAAAGGCCCAGTCTGGTGAGACCTTTGGAAGAAAAGTGATTCAAGTAAAACAAGGAACAAGTAATTGGCTCACCATCAGCACTGGCACATCAACTGGCATAACAATAGCACTGACCAGCATTTAGCATATTTAAGTCTTTAGTGACTGACTGACCAGTTGAAGGGACAAAACACTGGCTGAGCTTGGAGAAAGGAATATTCAAGGAGAACATAAGAGCAGTCTTCAAGTATTTGAAGAAGTGGCCTGTGGCAGAAGGATCAGACCAGTTCTTTTCAGCACCAGAAAGAAAAATCCAGAGCAATGGATGGAAGCTGAAGAGAAGCTATTTAGGCTTATTATCAGGAACAACTTGCTAATACTTAGTTCTTTCCTAGAGTGTAATGAGCTTCCTTGGGAAGAAGTGAATTTTTCCTCACAGGAGGTCTTTGAGATGATGACCAATGGTCAGGGTTATTATATTAGTATTACTATAGTATGTTAGTATATTTTATCACATCATATCATATCATATCATATCATATCATATCATATCATATAAAAATTACCAGGTTTTAGTTGGATTAGATGCTTCCAGGGTACTTTACAATCCTAAAACTTAGTGATTCTATGAAAATCATCATCTTTTCACTCAACACTGGCAATTACCACTAAATAAAGATTCAAAAGATTAAAAACAAATTCTAGAACCAAGCATGCATTATCTAAATCTCTCAGCTTTGTGACCCTTGGACTATAGATACTGATGGAGGGAGCCAGAGGCTTTCCACAAAGTACATATATGGCATTTTAATTCTGCAACAGAGGGAGAAGAAAGATTCTTGACATGACCCACGGATGCTAGCTACTGAAAGATATACTTTTTGGTATACCTGGCCCTCCCTAAGAAATCCTTTACTATAGTGGTATTATTAATATGCTGAAAACCCATGAATGATTGAATAAACTTGACTGTAACTATAATGCCTCTTTCATAAAGCTCTCTTTGACACACCAAATCCTTTATATAGAAATAGTTAAATGCAAAATTTTGTGCCTTTCCTTTTACTGGTACAGCACCAAAATGCTGGAGATACTTAATACATCAGAATATAAGTACAATATAGTTTCTAGAGTCCATGTTAGAAGAATACATTATAACAAAAAAAGTTGCAGTAGGGTTCTCAAGGTTTAATGTCTAGGGAATAGAGACAATGGCCCTGAGGCAAGAGATTATCCAACTTTATAAAAATGAGATTCTGTGTAGCACCACTCAATGAAGATGCTAACATAGTTAGATTTTACCCTTCACATGCCACTTTTATATACATGAATAGCCTAATGTGCAAGGACCTTTGCCCTGCTTTCTTATAGAGTAGTTCGTCCTCAAGTAGAAGACTCTCCTCAGTTTACTGAAGTTATATTCTGAGTTTACTTTCCAGTGTTAAAACCCATGAGGCCAAAAGATAGAGGAATTTATCTTTTCTTCATCTTTCAATTTTTTGTAGCTGCCATTTGGCTACTGTAGTACATAATGTTCAGAACCTATTCAAGTATATAACTAAATCTTACTCCAGTGTTTCGGGATTTGGGTGTACAAACTATAAATAGCTGAGGAACATTAGAAGTACTTAATTAGCTTGCTACTGGTTTAAGACATTAAGCCATCTCAGTCTCTGGCTCTCTCTTTTATTTATCATTCTTCTTCCAATCAGCAGGTCCCTTTGCTAACCCCTATCTATGGGGGGGTCATTGTCTTTTCTTATTGTCAGGATTGTGCTCTGTAGCTCAGGTGTACCCCTCAAACTTTAAGCTGAAAGTGCTCTCCTGGTAGCTTCTTGATTTGCTGACTGGCTCAGTGTATCCTGGGCTCTCCTGGCAGAAAACTGCTGACGAGCCTTTCTTTTGGTTCCAGACATTTAGCTAAGTGACCTGCTCCATCCATACATCTCGGGCTTCCTTTTGTATCCTTTAATTCTCCTCCTTAACATTTATTGAGAGTCTCCTATGCACAGGGCACTGGTAGGTGCTGGGAATAGAAAGATATATAAGAGCCTTTACCTAAAAGAATTTAAAACCTAGTTGGGAAGATTCTGTACTCTTCTAATGTTTCACATTCAGTATTTATTAAGCACCTACACTGAGCTAGGCACTGGGGAAGAAATAAGGAGATACATATGACTGTTCCTTGTCTTCAAGGATATAAACATCTAGGAGAGGGAGATAAGAAATATGCATAAACAATTATGGTATAGACGAGAATGTTAAATGTGGATGAGGAATGAAGTGCTGTAGGATCAGAGGAGGAAGACAATTCCCAGGCAGTTGAGATGTTGGGAAGGCATTAAAGGATATATAGGATGCCAATAATCAGAGATCATAGGAGATGAGAGGACATTTCAGGTGCAGGGAACAGTATGAGCAAAGACAAGGTGTGGAAAGCACAGGACATCTTTTGGAGTTGCCAAGGGTACTAGTGAGGAAATCAAGAAGGAACTAAAGTTTGGACAGATACTTGAGAGAGAGGGAACAGATAAAGAGTAACACTAATTCCCCTCCCCCATTCCCCCCAAGGGTAAGAGGAAATCCCCTCCAGTCTCTTTCTTCTTTAGTGGATGTATTGCTAATACCCCTTCTAGTACATTTAAGATAGTTGAGTCTTCAGTAAAGCAAAAATAACTATTTATTGGGTAAAGAGTTAAAGTATAAATGAGGATAGAGGAAACAGGAAGTCCCTGACTATTTCCCTCCTATAGATGGTTTCAGGAGGTTTGAAGCACAAGTCTGGGACTAAGTCTCACACTAAGTTAATGTCATTGTGGGCTCAAGATGTTCGTACTTCTTGTCTCAGAGATATGGTTTGGATGAATCTTCTGCAGGATAGACTATTGTCTTCCCCGAAGGGAAAAAGTCTCTATCCTACTAATGTATCAGATGAATGATCTGGATCTTCTACTGCTCAGCAAAGGATTTAGTGGGTATAGCTTTGTCTGTTCAATAAGGATTTTGTTCCTTCTCTCTTCAAGCCAAGGAGAGAAGAACCCAGCACTTCCCAACTGCTCCACCTTTAACTTAGCTGGAATGTTCCACTCCCATCCCCCGATGGCAGCAGAGTTCCATCTCATTTTTTTCTGAAATAGATTTGCAAAATCCAGTCTTTTCATTCATTTTAGCATTTCTCTCTTCCACACAAATAATCCACTTTTGCTGGAATGTGTGTGGAGGAGAATTACCACAGCAGTTCTCTGGGGGAAGTTGGCAATAAGAGCTACTAATAGGAATGACAAAGGACTGAGGACTTTGTGTCAACAAAGTATGGAGAGAGGCAGGGAGGTGGCTCATAAAGCAAGGCCTGGAGATGGGAGGTCTTGGGTTAAAAACTGGCCTCAGACACTTCCTGGCTGTGTTAAGTCACTTAATCCCAATTGCCTAGCCCATAGCTGCTCTTCTGCCTTGGAGCCAATACTTAGTATTAATTCTAAGACAGACGATAAGGGCTTAAAAAAAAAAGGAAAAAGTATGGAGAGTAGGAATCATTTTGTAGTGATCTGCAGGGAGTATGAAATGTTTTTTCCTTTGCAATAGCCAAGTAACTTTTATCTATATCAAAAGTTCAAGTTAGTCTCCCTCTTCGAGAAGATAAGAAAGATCTCCGTTTTCTAGATTATCAGGGAGTATGAAGTATTCCTAGATAGACATCAATGTAAAAATGAAAAAAAGAGACCTGAAGGAAATCAGAGGAGTATCTTGTCCTTTGACAGGTAGCTGGAAGTTGGAAAAATGAGCAAAAAGGGAAGAAATATCACTGAACACTTGGAGCTAAGTAATAAATAGAAGGCTTTTCTTGATGAGGACAATTCTCTGAAACAGCTACTTTTCCTCCTAAGAATGACCATGGGGGGGCAGTGGGGTAGCTCAGTGGATTGAGAGCCAAGTCTAGAGATGGGAGGTTCTAGGTTCAAATCCGGCCTCAGAAACTTCCCAGCTGTGTGACCCTGGGCAAGTCACTTGACCCCCATTGCCTAGTCCTTACCACTCTTCTGCCTTGGAGCCAATACCCAGTATTGACTCCAAGACAGAAGGTAAGGGTTTAAAAAAAAAAAAGAATGACCATGGATCTACTCGTACTGACAGGTTAGAAATCATTTAATAAAGGTCAAAGGAAGTAGTCACATAGTGGTTGGTGACTCTGCTGAATGGTAATGAAGGAGCTATACATCAGAGAGAGATTTGTGGTCTTCCTGAGGCAGTTCTCCAAGATCTGACCAAGTGTCTCCAGGGACTTCTCAAACTAGTTGATTCCAATTCCAGTGATCCAAATGGAAACAAATGCTACCACCATAAGGAAACTAGAAAACACTGCTAATTCTTATAGAGTTTGGGACAAGAAAATGAAGACCTTAGGGGGCACAGGTGCTATTTTCATCACAGCCCACTGAAGGCAAGTGATTTAGAAAAGAAAAGCAAATTTAGAGAACCAACAGCTGGCTAAGATGATGATGTCTAAGAAAGGGATTTCGATTAAAAATGTAGGAATGGCAGACTCCTGCCCAAGTATGGAAGTGCACCTAACAAGGATTAGTAATGATGTATTTGCCTGGACTTTAGCAAATCTAATTAAAGAAAAGGAAAAGGTGGGGGAGAGAAAATAACCTTTGTATATCACATCAGGTAAAAAAAAAAATTAGATAGATTAGCAGTAAGGAATTCCAAATCAAGAAAGAGGTCTGTAATAAAACTCCATAGTCTTAAATGTCTATAAACAAATGCAAAAAGTATGAGTAACAAAGAAGTAAATTAGAGGTTTATTTAAGGAAGAGGAATTTAAGGAAGCACATTTATCATCAAAGGTGTCTATGACTAGGTAGGATGGGAACTATGTCTAGAACATGGTTCTGGAGGGCCTATTTTATATACAAAAGAAACAGCATAGGTATATTGGAGAGAGGGGAAGAGTAGCAGTGAATATTAAGAAGATACATTTATGTGAAGAAATAGTTTGAAAATGATTTTCCTTGTCATGTAAATAGGAGAAGTGTTATCTCCTCTATACAGATGAGGAAACTGAAGTTTGGAGAAGTTAAGTGATTTGGTTAAACCAAGTTTTTTTGTTTGTTTGTTTTTAAGTAAAATAACGTACAGAATTTATTCTATGCTTTTTTCTTTTAAAATTAAATTTCCTTTAAAAATGAGCAAAACTTTATTTCCTCTCTTACCCATTTCCCTCACTGAAAAAAAGAAAAAAGAAAAGAAAAAACAATCCTCCTCCCCACTCCCAGAGGAAATATATATATACACACACACACACACACACACACACACACACACATATATATATATATATATATATATATACATATATATATATATATATATATGGTCAGACAAAACGAATTCTTGCAATGAATACAGCCAATAAAAATCTATGTCTCATTCTGTACCATGTGACCTCTATGTCAGTGGGTAGATTGGAGGTTTTAGCATATATCTTCTGGAATTATTGTGTTGACCAGACTTTTAAAGTCTTTCAGTGTTCTGGACTTTATGGACTTCAAAATCACACCTTTGCTACTATTTCATACTGGAACTTCTCTCAAGACCAAGGGACTTTCTTGCCTGGCATATCCTACCATTGCCAAGGTTTTTTTTTACCATGGGATGACCCTACACATGTACTGCCCCCCATTCTCCCATTGGTGAATTCCTCCAAGAATATCAACTTGGAGAGGTCTAGGCTGGCTGCCCTTTACTTTCCTCCTGGTCCTGTTCTTGACCTTTTGAGCTTCAAAATCATGCCTCTATTGCTATATCTTCCTAGAACTTGGAAGGCCTGGGGTTCTCCTTCCCCTGGGATATCCTACCACCACCACAAACTTGGATTTGTTTGTGTGAAAATTTCTAAGTTTTGTGTAGTAAAAACTATTAACTTTATCTTCTGAAATCCTTTCTGTCCCTTGTTTGGACATGAACTTAGACCAAGGTTAAACAAAGTTAAACCATGGTTACATGGCTAGAAAATGGTGGAGCTCGGCCTTAATGCAAACTGTAAATCTTGAAATTTCTTAGACTTGTGAATGTTAAAAATTTCCACATTGAGGAATCCTCCATTGGAACAAATTCCCTACTGGAAACATTCCCCATTTTGATGTGAGAACTCACCAGGATCAGAAATGGGAGGACCTCTACTCCACCGGTACTTAAGACTGCTTTAGGGGAGAAAACTCCTTGCTAAACAATGAAAGTACTTGGACCCATGCTTATGATGAGGCAAGGAGTTCTTTGAGCCATGCCTGTTTTTAGAATTGATACAATGGGATGCTAGGTTCCTATAAAGGTTGGGCAGGTTTTCTTTTAATGAGATTAGTCGACTCAGCTGTGTTTTCTCTGGTTCAGATTTACTGAGGGGATTAGTCGACTTAGCAGGAATTCAGATGGGCAGTCCTTTGGAAAACGTCTACAGTGATTGGTAGATGTAAGGACTTAGGGGAGGTGACATAGGAGAAAAACCCCTATATAAGAAAAAGCAGAATCTCGTGAGAAGACAATCCTTTTGGAGAAAGCTCTTATGAGGATCACTTGGGAAGAATCTCTTGAGAGAGGCTCTGGAGAAGGGAAGCTCTTGGAGGACAATCTCTAAGGAGGTATCGCTGGAGCTCCTCTGAGGGGACTCTGTCCCTCTGGAGGCTCTGGAGAGAGGCCCTTTGAAACAGTCTCTGGCTGGATCTCTCTTTGAGGAGGACTCTGGCTGGAACTCTCTCTCTGGTGAAATCAGCTGAGATGGAGCTGGCCTGGTGTCCCTAGAATCCTTGCTTAGACAGCCCTTGTGGTGAGTGATAAAATACTAACTGACTGATCTCTCTCTTAAGACTCAGGTCTAGGCCATGTTGGCTTAAGGCCCTTCATACTTATTTCCTTTTTTTCTCTCTCTCTCTCTTTCTTTGATTACTCATTGTATTATTAATTAAATTCTCTATAAAACCCAGTTGACTTGGGCATATTGAATAATTGGGAATATTTCCCTGGTGACCACCTTATATTTGATTTAAAAACCAAAATACTGTACTGAAACATATTTTCTGCGGTCACAATTTACTCACCCTCTCTTATATCTAGCATAATTTGTATCTTCCACCATTTTAACTCACTACAGTTTACAACATCAACCATTTTAATTATAACAGTTTAGGGCATCCACTCTTTTAAATCTCACAAAACTCATGCCTTTTGACATCTAATGCTTTTCCCATTGCATAAAGCTATTAAACTGAAGTTCAACAGAAGCCATACAGGATACCCCGTTATAATGGAATAAATCATTTTAGAGTTCTAATGTGCTAACTAATAATGACATGAGGAGAGATTGTGGATGCCTTCCTGTTACATAGCAGTTGTGTGTCATATGGCAGAATTTACATGACAGAAATATAACTGGATTGTACTATGAACTAAGCCTTATGGGAAATCTTAAAATAGATGTTGGAGTCATATAAGAGGAAAAAAACAAACACCCATATATATAATAGCAATGACTAAGCATGAGAATAACAGCAAACACTTTTGTCTACTCGAGAAGATCCAAAACCTTCTACTGAGCCTTCTACACAAGTACAAGCCTAATCAAAGAAGGGGACAAGAAAAGCCAAAAATACTTTCTTTGGAGAGGAAGTAGTACTATATTAAGGAGGGAAAACAATCCTCTTCTCCTCTAACATTGGGTGATTTTTCATCATTTTGGGCTGACTGTTTTCTATCTCTACCAAAATCATGATGAGGAGAGTATAAGAAAAAAGTTGGTGATGATAATCACCTTTGCTATTAAAAGGTTACCTCTCATTATATAATTTAGGAATGGTCAGTAATTAAAGATCATGCCTGCTTCTTCTAAGCTAGCTCTGATAAATATTATATTCCCTTGTTATCATGAAGTCATTAAAATAGGGATGCAGCAGATGACAAAAAAGACACAAAAGATTAGGGTAGCAAGATGAAGCTGTTCAGCATTTCTGACGTTCATATAATAAAATCTAACAAAGTTCAAATCTGAAAGGACAGTGACTGGGGAATGTTCAGTCCCTATTTAATTGAAATCACCGGAAAACAGGGAGGATAGAATGCCTATGATTAGATTTAACAAATACATTTGTATTAATATGTTTCTTCTTGAAAAAGTACCAGAATCTACCTTTTGACCCAGAGATCTCACTGCTAAAATATATACAACAGAGAGATCAAAAACAGACAGAGAAGTTCCATTTATACAAAATATTCATAGTATTTGTTTGAGTTAGAAGGAACTGGAAACAAATTAGATACTTAACAATGGAGGAAAGGCTAAACAAATTGTACTATATGAATGCAAAAGAATAATACTGAAACAAAATATAAATTGAAAGAAACATGGGAAAGACACATGAATTAATGCAAAATGAAGCAGAACTAGGAAAACAATATATTTAGTATCTATAATATAAATGGAAAAAACCCCTAAACTCAAAACTAAATGCAATATGATTATGATCAATCTTAGTTCTCAAATCAAAGAGCAGAAAAAGTGGGAGACTTCTGCCAAGGGATATGGAATACTTCATATGCTATCCGACTCAGCAGATGTGCTAGCCAGTTTTTGTTTTTTAGTAATTCTTACCCTCTCTTAGTATGAATTCTATGACAGAAGAGTGGCAAGGTGTAGGTATTGGAGTTAAGTGACTTGCTCAGGGGTTACACAGCTAGGAAGTATCTGAGGCCAGATGTGAAGCCAGGTCCGATAATCTATCCATTGTGCTACCTAGCTGCCCCTCTGGTCAGTTTTGTTGAACTGCCTCCCTACTGCCTCCCACCCCTACTTCCCCATTGTTCTCTAATCTCTGTTACAAGAGACAGTTCTCTTAGTAGGTAAAAGGGAAGCCTTTATACACTTCCACTTCCACACATCCATACACACTGCCTTCATTTCCATATATGCATCTATAAACTGCATATAAAATTTAGTATATTTAAAATATATTATATATGTATATGGAAATAAAGGCGGTGTAAAAATAAGAATATATCAATACATTCTAGAGTCATAGAATAATATTATTAGAAGGTACCTTAAAGCTTGTTTAATCAAAGATCTCTACCAGTGAAGGACAGGAGATCATCCATCTGTCAGCTTCTACTTTGAATGCCTCAAGTGGGAGGCAAGTTTCTACTTCATGTGAAGAACATTTCATTTTTTGGCAGTTTTCACAGTTAGGAAGTTCTTATTAATGTGGTTTAGGGTCACATTAGGTCTTTTTTTGTTGGTTTTTCAGCAGCTTCTCTACATCACAGACTTATATTGATCACGGTCAACAGGAAAATTCTATTTATTCATGAATAACTGTTAATACTAGTCCTTTCTCCCCTCAATCTTTACTTATTTTTTAAACCAAAGTTCAAGACCTATTTATCTCTACTAAATATTATCATGTTAGTTTTGGCCTCTTCTTCTATTCTGTCAAAGTATTTTTGAACCCTGATTATAGTATCTATAGCAGAGGTATCAAATACACAGCCTGATCAAAATGTAACTGGGAAATATTTAGCAAAATGAATAAAAACAAACAAAATGTAGGTAACATGTTTTAAATCAATATGAGGTCTGCAGGGATCTTTATATATGAAGTAGTGGCTCTCTGTTTCTATTTGAGTTTGATACCACTGCTTTAAAGTATCAACTAATCCCCATCCCCCAAAACTGGATAATCATGTCTTCTGAATCTTTAACTAAAAATCACAGGTAAAAATATTCAGGAGAAAGGGCCTGTAGGAGTGCAGACCCATAATTTCATTGCTATAAGAAATTCCTTCTACCAACGCAGCCTGGCACTGGATCTGTAATTTACAGTTGTGGAATGTTGCCTCCAGAGGCGCTCAGAGGTTAAGTGATTGCCCAGGATGTGCCAGAGGAAGGGCTTGTCCCCAGATCTTCCTGACTCCAAGGCCAGTTCTCTCCCTTCTATCATGACGCCTCTTCCTACCCTATCTTACATTTTTTTTTAAACCTTTACTTTCTGTTCAACTCCAAGACAGAAGGGCAAGGGTGAAGCAACTGAGGTTAAGTGATTTGCACAGAGTCACACAGCTAGTAAGTATTGAGGCCAGATTTGAATTTAGCTCCTCCCAACTCTAGGCCTGGCATGCTAGGCACTAAGCTACTCAGCTGCCCCCCATCTTACATCTGTAAAGCTGATTTTTTGAACCTAAGTATAGGTCACATTTGTCCCTGTTAAATTTAATCTTTATATTTTCACTGTTAAATTCTAACTTATCAAGATCTTTCTGAATCCTAATTCTGTTATCTTACATGTTAGCTATCCCTTCAAACTTTATGTTGTCTGCATATTTGATCAGTATAATGATAAAAAGAATTAGTCTTTATATAGCACTTTAAGACTTGCAAAACACTTAAAAATATCTCATTTTATTTCTACAACAACCTTGGGAGGTAGGTACTATTGTTATCCCTATTTTACAGATGAGGAAACTGAGGCTGAGAGTGGTTAAGTGACTTACCCAGGATCACAAAACTAAGAAGTATTTAAGGCTGAATTTGAAGTCAGGTGTTCCTGACTTTGAGTCTAGCACTAGTCACAGTCTTGCCCAAAAGGTGCTAGTTTACTTTCTTCCTCCACGCTGGGGTATTCACTTCCTCTTAGCCTTTTTTTGTTTTGTCCTTTCTAGTCTACAAATCACCTTCCTTAACAGACAAAACAGAAACAATGGAAGACAAACAGCTCTACCTTCTCTTATCCACCTAATATTACTGTCATTCCCTCTACCTGGAGCAACATTCCTAACATTTTTTTTTAAACCCTTACCTTCCATCTTAGAATCAATACTGTATATTGGTTCTAAGGCAGAAGAGTGGTAAGGGTTAGGCAGTGGGGGTCAAGTGACTTACCCAGGGTCACCCAACTAGGATGTGTCTCAGGCTAGATTTGAACCTTGGACCTCCCATCTCTAGGCCTCGCTCTCAATCCACTGAACCACTCAGCTGCCCCCCACTCCTAACATTTTTGTCTAATCTTCTTTTCCCTAAATATGGCTTTTTAATGAATCCCTTTTTTGTTGTCCCCTGTTGAGTCACAGTCTTGGCTCATTTTGAGCATACTGAACACTGTTCTGGTGGGATTGGCCGAGGAGGAAAACTGCTCTTTTTATTCTCTCTTCAATATTATATCCTTAAAATCCTCCTGTAATACTTCATCTTAGTGTGGAGAAGGCCCTACATTCTCAAAGGCTTCAGCAATTGAACAGTAGTTCTGCTAGATTTTATTAACATGAAAAGGTTTCACAGATAGGTCCAGTGAGGAAAACTGGATGGTTGCTGTCTAAAGACTGACCCGGCTCAAGAAAGAATCTATGAGATTCTGAGATCTATGAAAGAGTCAAGAAAAGTTCAGGACTCTCCCCAAATGAGAAGCTCTGATGTAAGACCATGAGTACAAAACCCAAATAAATACATATTTTGTTCATTTTCATGGTATAACAAATAACCCTTACTAATCAAATGGGATCAATGACCAGAAATTAAAGCTACTTAATGGACTTATATTTATATTTAAGTATTTCAGTGTATATGAAAAATACACTATCCCATAAGATTATACTAGTCAACAACTCCAATTCATTGCTTCATGACTTACCATGAACCTAAGGTCAAGCTGAGGAATGCAAAAATACATTTAGGGGTTGGAACACAGGGATTAACTCACTGTCAAACAAAAGTTCCCTTTTTTGGGCTATTTACATCATGCCACCAAAGACACTCTTTATCTTGGTGACTTCAAATCAACCACTCACTGCAAAAGCCTATTGTGACAGGGAAGAAAACTTTTAAAAGTATTGTTCTTAAAAATGACCTGGAACATATATGGATTGGGCATTTTTAATGAATCTACCCTTTTACATGAAAACAGAAAGTAAAAATTCAAGCAAAGAAATACACTCAGTCACCTGTATAATGAAACCTGCTAATGAATTCCTTCCTTTCTTCCTTCCTTCCAATAAAATAATAAAAAAGACAAGATAACTTAAGAATATCCCCATTCTAACTTCAGAATCCTAAATTTAATAACAGGCAGAAAACATTCATTGAAATAAATAAAAATGGCTTTCTAGGGAAAATTCCTGCGAAGCCCACAGGACTATGCAGTACCTTTTAAAAAAAAGTAAGTCGGTCAAAGATCCAAAACTACCAGCTGGGTTTTTGTGTAGGTTTGGAAAACCTGAGGCTAAGTATAAAGACTAACACGACAGGAAGTCTACATAGAAAACCAAGTTTATTTTCTCTTTTCTTCAATATGGTGGAGCTTCCATAAGAAGCTATGGGATGAGGGGAAATGACTGAAGAGAGACTCTAAATGAACGCCCTAGTGCAAATACCAACAACATGGAAATGGGTTCTAATCAAGAACACATGTGAAACCCAGTGGAATCATGTGTCGGCTATGGGGGGTGGGGGAGAAAAAGAAAATGATCTTTATCTCTAATGAATAATGCTTGGAAATGATCAAATAAAAAATTATTAAAAAAAAAAAAGAAGCTATGGGATTCATTCAATAAAGATTCTGGTCAACCTAGAGCACTTTATACAAAAACCTCTCTCTTCAAGCTGTATCATTATATAAAAATGAATGGCAATCTGTAGGTCATGCTAAATGACACAGAGGCTTCGAAATGCTTCCTTTTAGACTTTTTTACCTCCAAATAAATTCTGAAATATATTATATGTAAAAGGAAAAAGAGATAAATTTCTAGGATCAAAGTCCCTATTTAATGAAAAAGGGAATCTTTAAATAAGATGCATTTTTATTTCAAATCAGTCTAAGAGGTTAATCCTTTTTATAGCTGCCCATCTATAAGTGGTACTTCCAGGCTTCCTAAAGACCTCTGAGTTATCACTGAATCTTCTGTCTCCATCACCTCTAATTAATTTATTGCCAATGTCTGTCTATTTTTTTTTTCTTTGAAATGTCTTTTGGACTTTCTCCTTACCTCTCTACTTCTCATTCTTATTCCAATCCCATGGGGTGGGAATATCTTAACTATTATTGCAATGGCCTCCCAGACACTCACTCTAATGTCCATCTCTCCTTCCTTCTAGTATATTCTCATTGCTTCCAGATTAATATTACTAATCAATAAATATTTAATAAGTGCCTATTCTGTGCCAAGAATTGTGGTAAGTACCAGAGATACAAAAAGAGGCAAAAGGCAGTTCCTCTGCTCAAGGAACTTACAATTTATTGGGGGAGACAACATACAAAGAACTATATACAAAGAAGCTATATACAGGACAAATAGGAAATAATTAACAGAGGGAAGAAGGGCACTAGGATAAGGGTGGACTGGGAAAGGCTTCTTGCAGAAGGTGGGATTTTATCTTGGACTTAAAGGGAGGCAGAAAAGTCAGTAGGTAGAGCAATCCAGGCATCAGGGACAACCCAAGAGAATGCCTGGAGCTGAAAGATGGAGTATTTGGGGGGGGGAAGGGGGGGACATCAAGGAGGCCGCTAGATAAGACAGTCAGGGAGAAAGGTGTAAGAAGCCTGGAAAGGTAGAAGGGGGCCAGGGCTGTGGTGGTGAACCTATGGCACATATGCCAGAGGGGGTACTCAGAGCCTCTCTGTGGGAATGAGCACCACTGTCCTAGCACAGAGTTCACCAGAGGGACTCCGGGAAGGCTGCTCCCCTCACCCTCTCCATGCACGCCTGAGAACATCACCTGCCCTTCTAAAAGGTTTGCCATCACTGGCCCCAGTCCTGAAGGAGTTTGAAAGCCAAATAAAGCATTTTGTATTTCATCTTGTAAACAACAGAGTTCCACTGGAATTTACTGAGTTGGGGAGTGACGTGGTGGGACACGTGTTTTAGGAAAATCACCCCGGTGACTAAACAGATGGACTGGAGCAGGGAGTGACCCAAAGCAAGCAGACCCACTAGGAGACTATCTGCTTTCATCATTTCATTCTTCTGCCCAGGAACCTAGAAATTCTACCTATTACATAAAGTCCAAACTCTACTTCCTTTCAAGATCCTTCACAATCTGGCTCCATTTCATATAGCAATGCCTCCTACAATTTCTCAGCATGCATCTTTCTCATTCACTTGGGCCAGACTATTCACTCATACAGTACTCATTCCAGCCTTTGTTCATCATATAAATATCCCTGGGAAAAATCCTTCCTTATTTCTCTCTAAATCCTATTCCTCCAAGGATGATCATCTAGAGATGAAAATACCAGGTGTCTTAAGAGATAAAGCTCAGCTCAAGTCCCACTTTGTACCAATGAGCTTTCCCTTATAATCCTGGGCTACATTGATTTCTCCCTTCTCTGAACTTCTGTCAAAACAGCTCAGCACACAACTATATAGCCCACCTTGTACTGTTTTCTAAGAATGTCATGTTTTCATCTTGTCTCCTCAAGTGAACTATATTCCTTGAATGCTGGAATGACACCTTACACTCCTTTTATAGCTCGTATATCTCTACCATGAGTTAAACATAGTAATTCTCCACCAAACATAGGCTGATTGGCTGACAGATACCTGGAGAGCAGCAGAGTGATCATTCTGGCAGGCCAGCTCTTGCTCAACCTCAGAAACTTCCAGCAGATTCCTCTCACTGACCAGTCGAGACAACTCCCCAACCACAGTCACATGCTTTGACACAGTCCCAGACATCTTCTTGAACTGTGGATAATTCTCCACAAAGGCCTGTCACAGGAAAAATTGGTGGAAGATTCTGAGTCATCAGAATTTCTCAGCAGAGGATGAATGAAAACAAAAAAGACAATCTCTACCCACCCCTGCTGACCAGCATAAGATTTCTCCAGCTCATTTTGCAATGCATAAAAACAGAAAAGCTGTTAGAGCTTGACATAATGAGAGTTTTAGAATAGTGCAATACAACTGATGGGTACAATGGGTACTAAATTATGTTTTAACTGAGAAAGAGCTAGAAAATATGTATCACAAAAGAGAGGCTAAATAGATGACATAAAAGCTATGCTCTAAAGATTCTGGATTTTTCCAACTTACACCAGAACCCTTATGAATTGTAACCATCTCCATAGCAACCCATTAGTCCCACATGTTTAATTTACCTTCATATCTGCTATTGATTCTAGTTTTTGTTGTTCTTTTGGTTTCTTTTTCTGGAAGTCTTCCATGAGATTCTTGATGTTGCTGCCAATTTCAGCAAAATTCAGGTACATGTTCTGTGTAAAAGGAAGAAACATGGCTTGGTAACACATGGTTTGACTATCCTATAATTTAAAAACTGGATATGATGAAAAACCATGGGAATGTAGCTGAAAATTAACGGAAAATAGAAGGCTACCATAATTACCCAACTTGGACTTAGGCCAAGATATCTGAAACCAACAAATTACTAATCTCCTAAAGTGCGACTGGATCATGAGGGGTAATATCAATATGGTTTACTGAATTCACATTGCTTAATATAAAAATTGATTTTTCACAGTATTATTTTTTTATAATTTTACTCAATATTATGCATACAGTTGCCTCTCCAAGAAACGGTGTTAAACAAGGTCAGAAAGAAAGTTTAGATTTCCTTTGGAGATGCAGATCACATACACACAAATAGACATACACACATATATAATATATATTCCTATATATATGTATACATATATAGCTGGATGGCAGATTATATCTATTTATCCTCAAATCCTGTCCACTTCTACTAACCCCTACTCTAATAATCTAATGACACACTTCTTATAATTGAAAAAAAAAAAAACCACCTACATTGGCATAGAATTCATCATTGTCAGCAGACAGGACCACTTCTCTCAGGTCTTTACTGATCCCTGGTACTCGAGAAAGGTCAATCCGATTGTTGTTTATGCCCAGCAGTTCATGGACCATGGCCTGATATGTCCACTAAATAAAAGGTTTACAACAAGAAAATAAGTAACTAATATAAACCAAGGAAATCTTTAAAACATTGCCAATTTAAAAGGGCCTTAAAATAACAACTCACTTAGAACTTAAAAGTATATATAACTTGTCAATGCAAACTAACCAGCATTCTTTGTAGTATAATGAACATCTACTCTGTCATTTGAATTGGTAAAACAATAAAATTCAAAGCACCTCTATATTTTATATTTTACATTTCTGGAAGAAGGGCAACAAGGATTAGCCTCCCTGATAGAAAATAAATGCTATATCTAACATGAGTTCCAAATCTTTGCCTGCAAATTACACATCTATTTTTGGTTTCACAGACAGAGCTATACTGGTCCTGCAGTTACAAGCTGTACCATTTCCTGTGAGCTTTTGTGGTTTTCTGCCGCACGAGGAGTGTGCTCTTGCAGATCTGTGTGGTGCTATATTTATCCTGGGAACACTAATATTATCAGAAGGAAACTCGTGAGTGGATCAAAACACTGGCATACTCGGAAGCTCGCCTTTGCATCAATTTTATCTTACATTTTTATTCAATTTTAATTGAGAGGAAAACCCAAATGCTTACTGAGTGTGAATTTATCTGGTAAAATTGGTCAGAACCCCTGTCCCTCTCCTGCATTATTGTTATTTGTACAGAGCAGATTATTGCCCATGAACAATACTCAAGTTCCTAGGAAACAGAGTTTGTCCATCAGCTCTTTAAGCTATGGATAGATAAGGGAGCACCCAAACTTAGTACAAAAGTCTTTCTTTTAATTTCATATTACATTGATTAATCACACAATTAACATGAATGATGAATTGTGTGAAGTAGCTGAATCATTCTAATTTGCACTAGAGATTTCCACTGGACTTGGGCTAATGACAATATTTTACATAATTATCACTTTGAAGAGAACAAATTCGAATTCATGCAGCTACTCCATGGGATTCATTAATCTCTACTATTGGGGTCTACCTGTATATTTCAAATGTAACAAACATAAAATGCCCATATATTAAATTTTAAGTCTTGATCCCACTAGCCAGTGCTACTTGGGTACACTTCACTTAAAACAAAATTGATATATGAAAATCTAGGCTTACTGAAAATAAACCAGGAGGTAATTAATCATATGCATTCAGGGAACCTGTTTTTGATGGAAATCTTATGACTGGCTATACTTTAATAAAACTAAGATCAAGTTTATATAGTGTTTCAATAATTTATAGTCCTTTGATTTGCACACAATAAGTCAATCACATAAACCAATGTAAATTTGTACTATAGATGCTTTGTGTACGCAGCAACGGATTAATGATTCCATGAAGTGGAGTTTCTCCTCAGATCCAAATCACAATCCAACCATTGCCTTCATCAAAGGGATGCTTAACAATTCTTCCTGAAAACCCACTAGAAACTTTACTATGTTCCTTTTCTTTTCTTTTTAAACTTTTATCTATTGTTGTGGAATCAATAGTAAGTATAGGTTCTGAGGTAGAAGAGTGGTAAGGGCTAGGCAACTGGGGTTAAGTGACTTGCCCAGGGTCAGAGAGCTAAGAAGTGTCTGAATCCATATTTGAACCCAGGACCTCCTGTCTCTAGGCCTGGTACTCCATCCAGTGAGCTACCTGGCTGTCCCCCTCTCCCTTATTATTATTTTTTTTTTTTTAAATATTTTGTGGATACCAGTGTAACATTTTAGCTGTCCATCTGTTATCTGTCACTCTTGTTTGGTGATCAGCTCATTTTCTTCTCTAAATAGAGATATCCTTGATGATGGCTCTTATACCATTTCTTATTGGCAAGTCATGGCTGCTAACATTCTGTAGGATCTTGCACCTATCACGTGTCTTTCCATTGCTCACTGGGTGATCTTGTAATTGTGATTCTTTGGAGAATATAATATTCCATCATATAGCATCACAAAAAGAATAAATATTGGCCTTTCTTTAAAAAAAAATGGGCCTTTGTGGCAATGAATAATATGAAATCATTGAAAGTCCTGTATAATTTCTGCAATTACAATCCAGCCTGATTTTGCCTTTTGATCAATTTTGGAATTGCTTCACTATTTCTTCAAAGAACCTATTTAATAATATATGTACTGGTGGACTAAATTAAAGAGTTGCCTGTCCAGTTGCACATTACAATATGGTTAATATCTGCCCGGGTTGACTTGTTTTTCCTCTCCAGACAACCAAGCTGACTTGTGCAGTGTCCTCTGATTTCATTTGTAGCATTTGGGGGCTGGATGAAATCAGCACAGTATGTTAGAGAAACCTCTGCAGAAACTCTCCTTCAAAAGGAAATTCCTCTTCCATTCTAATTTTGCCTAGGAACCCCCTGTGACCCATGAAACAGATTTGACTTTATAGCTACAAATTCTCCCTTAATATAGTATAATAAAGTAGAACAGGAATAAATTGATATGTTATGCCTTTGATGACAAACTATCAGTGGTGTCAAGGCACACAAAAACAAGGATGGTTGAGAATTAAGGTGGCAAAAAATGGGTCCCTATATCTACTCTCAATTTCCATTTCCACATCCAATTGCCAGAAAGTTTAAGAGCTCTTGATTCTTCCCTTTTCATCTGCCCACAGAGGCCACAGTACCTGGTTTAGCAGTGGGGTTATGGCATCATCACAGCGATCCAAAATCAGCAGCAATGGAGGGACTTCAGTTCTTCGGAATTCAAAAAGCTCATACTCTTTAGTTATTACTTGCTGTGTGCAAGAAAAAGAAAGTTTGGTCACCAAAGATTGAGATGATGTAAATAGGAAAGGAGTGAATAGAATAGAAGTGCTGCCCGCACCAGCGTGGGCCTTTCAGACAATTATTCATAAACTTCTTACAAAGGGAATTTAGTAGCATCCTATTCACATGAAACTGGAGGAGAACCCTTGTTTTGTAGCTAGTTAATATGAGATATTAAGAAGTTATATAACATGTATGTTCAGTAGGCCCAGAGACAGAACTAGGATGTTTAATTCTCATTTTCTTAGTTTAAGTCCTTTAGCTAGGAATACATTACAATCTAGACTCCTTTGTTAGTGAATCTAGGTCATATTTTTAGTGAATGTTTGGAAGTGGAGCCACTTAAATCTTTACTCTAAAAGTCTGTTTCTTAACTGAGAAACAGGTATAAAAGAGTCTCTTCAAAATCATCTTCTGTCGACAGTTAAAGAGCCTAGAGAAGGGATGATCTGGCACCCGTCCTGAGCAATGGCTTACCTTCACACATTCAGCAAGTCTTTTTGCTGAGTCTGATGAAAGCTGGTAACGTATCATGGGACATTTCTTCAGGGATAACAGGAGAGCTGTCAGTCCTTGGGTTGTTCTAGATAGCTGGGCCGGATCCCAATTTCGACCCTGCAGTTTAGATGATTGGCCAAAAAAGCTCATTTTCATTCCTTAAACGCCCAACTTCTAGCCCTGATAATTCCCATCAGATGAAATAATGGAAGTATTTACCCCTTTTCATACCTGGCAACAACCCAAGATATTGAGGGAAAACAAATGTGGATTCACAGCAATGTAATCGCCATAAAACTCCTGCAAATAAAAAGCACCAACATCAGTCTTCATACCGACACCTCTAGGCCTTGTAGTAACACAGCAAATCAGAGGTGCAGATGATTAGATTGATTCGAGTTATGAAATAACCTTCCTTGGGGGAACAGCAATGAATAAGAATAGAAGTAGTGAGAGAAGTGGCATCACAATGTGGAGAGAGTAGACTAGGGAGTCAAGAAGACCTAGATTTGAGGCAATGAGGTGGCTCTGTAGATAGGGTGCCAGGCCTGGAGTTGGGAGGGCCTGAGTTTAACTTTGGCTTTAGACACTTCCTAAATGTGTGTCCCTGGGCAAGTAAGTCACTTGACTCCAATTGTCTAGTCAGTGCCCTTCTTAGAATTAATGATAAGATGAAAATAAGTGTTTAAAAGAAAAAAGATGACCTGGATTCAAGTCCTACCACTGACAGATAATGACTCCTCAATCATAAACAAAATGCTTAATTTTGGGGTGACTCAAGTCTTTTGTATCAACGAACAAGTACTTATTAAAATTTATTCTGTGCCAGGCACTGTGCTAGAGGCTGGCAGGACAGAGACACAATGGAAACAGTCCCTTCCTTCAAGGAGTTTCAATTCTATGGAAAATGACAATATGCACACATCTAAGTATGTACAAAATGCATGTGAAACCAACTTACATTAGTTTGTGGGATCACTCATTTGATGAACATTCACTAAGTGATTTCTGTCTGCCAGGTTCCTGGGCTGAGTCCCAGGAATACAAAAATCAATGAAAACAGTCCCTGTCCTTAAGGAGCTCAGTCTCCTGGAGACAAACATGACAAAAATGAAATACCAATAAGGTATAAAAGAAATAAAGGAAGGAAAGGCACAAGCAGTTGTGGGAACCAAGAAAGGAAACCTGTAGAAGGGAGCATAGGAGCCAAGTCCTGAGGGAAACAGGGAGACTAAGAGGCTGAGGGCATGGCAGACAGTGGGATTGGACTGTGGAGTTGGCCAAGTCCAGGAAATTGTAAGCAGCCTTGGGCAAGCAAGGAAGGCCCAGGCTGGGAGGAACTGTAAATACCCAACAGAGGATTTTTTACTGTCTAGGAAGAATTTAAGCCAAGGGTGTGTATGTGTGTGAATGTGTGACTGTGACTGTGTGTGTGTGTGTGTGTGTGTGTAAATGGTCAAATCTTGATCACAGCATGATCGCACTGGCAGCTCAGGGCAGAAGGGATAGAAGTAGTGTTATTCATGGGGATAGATAACCAATGATATGGCTACCAAGAGAGTCTAGGGGAGAAGGAATGGATCTAAACCCAGGTAGTGAATGGAAATAAGGGCATGGAATCAAAAGACAGAGTGATGGTAGAAAGGACAAGATCTGGGGGAGAGTATAGAGTGAATGAAAGTGAGGAGAAAGGCTTTGAACCTGGGGGTTGGGAGGACAAGACTACCCTGAACCATAATTGGGAAGTTCAGAAGAGAGAAGGGGAACAATAATGAGTTCTACTAGGAAAATGCTAAGTTTAGGATGTCTATTAGACATCCAGTCAGAGATGTCTAAAAGTCAGTCAATGATGAGGGACTCGAGCTTAAGAAAGAGACTAGGACTGGTACTGAAGACTTGAGAATTGTTTACATGGAAATGATAAATCAACCCCTTGGAAGCTCATGATATAGTCAAGTGACACAGAAGAGGGGCAGAAGAGGGCTCAGGAAAGAGTCCCAAGAGACATACACCATTCATGGGCACAATCTGGATGAAGATCCAACAAAGAATCTAAGAAGGAGCAGTCAGACCGAGGAGACCAGGTGAGAGTAATGTCATGAAAACCTAGAGAGGAAAATGTATCCAGGAGGAAAAGGTAATCAATAGATTTCAAATCTATAAAGAGATCAAGAAAGATGAGGACTGAGAAAAAGTCTAGATTTGATGATTTAGAGAACATTGGTGGGGACAGGCAGGCAGCTCAGTGGATAGATTGCAGACCTGCAGTTGGAAGGGCCTAAATTCCATGGGGCCTCAGGCTCTTCTTAGCTATGTGATCCTGGGCAAATCACTTAACCTCCATTGCTTAGCTCTTACCACTCTTCTCCCTTAGAATTGATACACATAATTAATAGTATTAATTTTAAGACAGAAAGGGTAAAAAAGGGTTAAAAAAAGAGGACTTTGGAGAGAGCATTTCAGTTGAATGATGAGATCAGAAGCCAAATTACATAGGTTTTAGAAGACAATAAGGAGAAAGGAAGTGGAGACATCTAGTGTAGATGGCTTTTTCAAGGAGTTTAGCCAAGAAGGGGAGGAGAGATACAAAATGATAGCTAGTGGCAATGGACCAATCAAATAAAGATTTTTTTCCCCTTAAAGAATGGAGGAGACAGGAGGGCAACTAGGTGGCTCAGCGGACAGAAAGCTCAAATCTGGCCTGATCCTTCCTAGCTGTATGATCCTGGGCAAGTTGCCTAACCTCCATTGCCTAACCCATACCACTCTTTAACCTTAAAATCAATATGTAGCATTGGCAAGGGCTTAAAAGAAAAAAAAGAACGGAGGAGACATGAGTATATTTGTAGATAGCAAAGAAGATATTAGTCGATAGAAAGGGTTTAAAGATGAGAGAGTGGAGGTGATAGGAGGGAAATCTGTAGAAAAGTGGATAGTATCAAGGGTGCACACCCAGTACCAGGAATCAGCAGAAAGTGGTGGAATAAGAAAAGGCTTCAAGTTTGAGATAAACTTTGAAGGAAACGAAAGATTCTAATAGACACAGCTGTGGAGAGAGCACAGATTATAAGTTTCAGCTGAGATGCTGATGGTATCAGCATAGGAGGGAATTTCCATATCAGGAATTCTTCACACTGATGAAATCACAGGCTCAGACCAAAAAAAAAAAAGAGTGATCAAGAAAGAAGCAATGGCAGTAGCAATAGTAGTAGTAGTTGTGGTATTAGTAGTAATAGTAGTGATAGTGGTATTAGTAGTAGCAGTAGCAGTAGCAACAGAAGAAGGTATGTATTCAGGCCAAGCACAGACTAAACTGAGCAACAATGTGCCTACATATAAATGATTTTTCCATTTTTTTGTGAACACCTCATTTTCAGGGAATAAAAATATAAGCCATGAAATAAGTTGTCTAATTTATCAGATTAAAAAAAGAACAATGCAATCCAAAGCACCCTCTTAGGAGGAGGGGAGTGAGTACACTAGTCACTTATTAAATTATGCTCTTCTAGAAAACCAAAACAGTTACTTTTCTGCCTTTAAGGTACCAAATTCTTCCCAAGGTGCCCATATCCCAGGCTTATTCAAGGTCCTCAATACTATCTGTGAAGAAGCAGATGCCATGACCCTGGTCTAAGGTAGTGCATTATATAGCAAGTATTATCATTGCTTAGGAATCTCTTGACTTTAATCTAGGTACGAGAGATCTATTTTTTCCCCTGGCTCATTACCTTGTAAGTTAGAGGGAAAAGTTCTTTAAGGAAACATAAAAGATACGTAGGGAACCCAGATGTTTACCTGAACCTCAGCCACAACTTCCTGTTCGTCAGCTTCGGCCAATGACTTCACATCACTCTTGCTGATTACGTTACTGAAATCTGAAACAGACACAGGAGCTTCAGGAGACTCACAGGAGAGCCACTCTTCAGCAATCAGGCATAAATGAAATTGGCAGTTAGGGCTTAATGAATAAACGAGGCTGGGTATACATATATGCCAACATCAAAAATTCAAAAATTGGGATTAGGGGATGACCATCTTAGTAGGGAGGCTACTACCATTTGGAAAGTTTATTATGATTAAAATCATAACATATATTCATTTGAATTTGTTATTGTAGAAGTGTTCCAATATAGTAAAATAGCAATAGACTTTGGACTAATAAAATGTTGAGGATGACTACCTCAAACCAAATTTAACGAAGGTAATCTTTTTTTTTTTTACCTCTTACTTTCTGTCCTAGTAACAATTTCAAGACAGAAGGAAGGGCAAAGGCTAGGCAATGGGGGTAAAGTGATTTGCCCAGGGTAATACAGCTAAGAAGCGTATGAAGCCACATTTGAAGTCAGGTCCTCTGGGCTTGGCTCTCTATCCATTGTGCCATCTAGCGGTCCCCATAGATTATCTTTTAATGGATAGTAATCAACAGTGTGCTAAGTACTAAAGAAGAATAAGCTGGACTGCTCTTGCTTCATATTTCCAATCTAAATCGGATAAACCCACAGAAATTAAATAAGGTAAGAACTCTTGAAACACAGAAAAATAAGCATCAGATTTACTATCCCATATTTGTCTTAACTCAAGAATGAAGGAACTCTCTCTAGAGCAAAAAGGGGAATTTCCTTTCAGGACCCATTCAATTCTTGGCCTCAAGGCTGAGGCTTACTGCCAGGAGACAAAGCAAATGAATGGCTCTATTACACATGAATGCTTATGTGTTAGAGAATCTCTGCCCAATGTGTGGAAGGCATTAGGGAGGAAAATGCCTACCAAAACCTATGAACCTGGTACTAGCAACCTGGAAAATTCTGAGAGGACAGGCTATGATGTTGATGTTAAGCTCACTGTTAGGCTTCTGAATGATGATTAGCTTTAAGGAAACAGGTTGTTGTTGTTTTTTTAATGACAATGTGTGTGTACATAGCTGAATATAACTGAAGTCTCTAAAGCTCCTAATACTGTTCTGATGTCCCAAAAGACTAAGCCTTAAAACTGGCTGAGCAGAGTTTTCTGAAGGCTCACATTTTATTCTTCCCCTTTGGAACTTCATCCACCAGATTATTTTCCTCTAACTGTACAGATCAACAATGACACCTAGAGGCGAGAAGACATAATTCAATCAACTTTATCGAGTGCCTACTATGTGTAAGGGGCAGCACTAACATCTGAGGGGAAGTGAAAGCTTTGTGTAAGCATCACTTGAGTTCAAGATAAAGGAAGATAAGGATTCTAAAGGGTGAGGAAGGCAAGCATCCCAGCCGAACTAGGCAAAGACCCAGAGATAGAAGATGGATTGTTGAGTCTGAAGAACAACTAGCAGAGCTCTCAGGCTCTGGAACACAGAGCCATTGTAGGGAAGTCACATAATATAAAATATGTATGGAAACGTAGGTGGTAGACAGACTATACAGGGATCTTTAAAGAAAAAAAAAGAAAGCTTTATTGATGGCTTTTGTTTTCTATGCCACAATTCTTTCTTTTTTTAAAACCTTACTTTCTGTCTTGGAGTCAATACTGTGTATTGGTTCCAAGGCAGAAGAGTGGTAAGGGCTAGGCAATGGGGGTTAAGTGACTTTCCCAGGGTCACACAGCTGGGAAGTGTCTTGAGGCCAAATTTGAACCTAGGACCTCCCATCTCTAGGCTTGGCTGTCAATCCACTGAGCTACCCACCTGCCCCCTGCCACAATTATTTCTTGAGCTCCAGTCCAATGCCAACACTGAAAACTCTTTTAACAAAGCAAAACCAAACAAAGCCACTGTGTCCAATGACAAAGCCAGACCAAGTTTACCACCTCTCAAATGAGAGAAGGGAAGTGTGTTTTATCCTCTCTTCTACTGGACCACTTGATCCAGTAGATTGTCACTGTAATCATGCCTGCTATCTTTTATTGTTTTTGCTTATATCTCTTTGCATATAAGCACTTATGTGCTCTCTTCTGTTTATGCTTCCTTCCCTCTGCATCCGTTGTTCTAATTTTTATGAAGGACTTTAAATGACAGGATGAAGAAATAGAATGTTATTCTGGAGAAAAAAAGGTGACATTAAAGATCTCCAAGATGTCAGCCCTATAGCTTAGATATGTTATTAGGAAATATTTGTCAGTTCTGCGGCAGACATATAGGAAAGTGAGAGAATGGCAAGTACATTCATTTGGGTTATTTTGGTGACCCAGATAAGAAAGTGATTGGAGTCTGAATGAGAGGAGTGTTTGTAAAGAGAAGAGGATAGATGATGGAAGGATAGAATCAGCAAGACTTGGTAACTGATACGAGTAAGGGAAGTCAAGAATAACTTCAAGGTTATCAACTTTGGTACCAAAAGGGTAGTAGCATCCTCAAAAGACCCAGAAATTATTGGAGGAAGAAAAGCTTGAATTAAAGAAGAAATGAGAATGAGTTCCATGATTTTTGGAAATGTTGAGTTTGAGATGCTAATGAGTTGGTTGACAGAATTGGTTTTTGAAAAAAAAAAAAACCGCCTGGGTATATAGATTTGAGAATTAGTCTAATTAAAGCCTTGGGTGTTGATGAGCTCATTAAAAGAGATAGGGAAGTGAAGAAAGCCCCCCCCCCCCCACACACACACTTAGGGGACACACGTGCTTAGAGAATGAGAGATGAATATGGATCCAGCACAGGAGACTGAGGATTAGCAAGACAGAAGAAGAGATGCAGCAGGGAAAACTGTTTTGGAACCAGGAGAAGAGATTATTAGAGGGAAAGGATGACCAATTATGTCAAAAGTAGGAAAGAGGATAAGGAGGACTGGGATTTAACAGTGTGAACTTTAAATTACTCCACCCCACTTAGATCTTACTTTATGGGAAGATAAAGTTGTAAACTCCTTATTGAACAATGAAGATACTTAGCTCTCACTTTATAGTGAAGCTAGAACTTTAAGCTAAATCTAATTTTAGTATCTTAATACAAAAAGATGTTAAGTAACTATAAATGTTAAATTAATCACAAAAACATATCAAGTAACTAAAAAAAGATGAACTTAACAAAGAAGTGTTAAGTAACTCTAAAGATACAATCTAATCAAAGAAGATGAGAACTAAAGAATGGGCATTTAGAGGAGACACAAGAGTAAAAGGGGCTATATATTTGGTTCACTGGCTCTCTCCAAGAGAACTTTCTGGCTTTTTCCCCAGAGAGGTGGCTCTGGCTGGTCACTTCCTGTGAGCAGGGTTGGGTGCCAGTTCGATACTGGAACTCGAGCCTGGAGGAGCTCCCTCAGACAGCTTCCTTGAGAAGGTCAGTGATAAGACTTGTGAGTGATAAGACTGACTCCCTTTTCCCTTGGCTTTCAGGGGAGGCCCCCTTGGCCAAGGCCTTGAACTCCTGCCTAGTTCAGTCTGAGCCAGAGCAATTTAAATTAACTCTTTCCTCTCTCCCTCTCTCATTTCTTAACTTCTTTCTTCTATATTAATTAAAATCACCATAAGCTTCCAGCTGACTTGGGTATTTTTATTATGGGATTTCCTTGGTGACCAAATTAATTTAGTTTAGGTCACAACCCTAAAAATTATCCTTACAGCAGTTACAGGATCATTAGCAGTTTTGAAAATAGCAGTTTCAATTGGTGTTAGAAGTTATAGTGCAAAGGGTTGAGAAGTGAGAGGTGAGCAAATGGAAGCAATGACTGTAGGACACAGCTTCCTTGTCTAGCTGTGAAAGGCAGAAAAATTACTTTGGGTTTGGCAGAGCCAAGAGAAAGTTTATGGACAGGGGGAAGCTAGGTATCACAATGGTTAGAGCACCATCAGATCATCAATCTGCCCTCAGATACTTCCCAGTTGTGTGACCTTGAGCAAGTCCCTTAACCTAGATGGCCTAGCCCTTACTGCTCTTCTGTCTTGGAAATGATACTAAGTGAGAAGGTAAGTGTTTAAAAGAAAAAAAGGCAGTTTATGGATAGGGAGATATAGGCATGTTATAGGAACAGAAAAGAATCCCATGGATAAGGAAAGGTTTGAGAGGGCAAGTTTCAGAGGAGGTGGAAAAATGGAATCAAGGGTTAGCCTTGGCAAGAAGGGCCACTTCTTCCTTAGAGACTCCACACTGAGAACCAGAAACAAGAGCGTATAGTGCTCCCAGACTCCTCCAGTAAATGAAAACTATATTAAAGTGTACTTTGTTTTGCAATAATTGAACCTCGAGTAAATCTTTGGGCTATGATACTGCCACTTTATGCATTCCTTTAAAGAGGGAAGAATCCATATAAATCCTATATAACAATTCTGGCTTATATCCAAACCTAAGAATTGATTGGTGGTAGGCATTTATGATACGTATGTTGATAAATTTATACTTCCAGTTCACAGAGAGAAAAAGCAAGGGAATAAGAATTAGTTTTAGCTTTGTAGGCAAAGCAAAGTCATTCAACATACACCTTTTTTGCTATGATGTTTATTAATATAAAAAAATTATTGAATTATATATTGTGTGTGGGGGGGGCTCTTTAGCCTTAAGGTGCAAGAATCTGCAAAGGTCTCATGTGAGAGGAGGGATCAAGGATGAGCTCTGAAGGAAATGAGGAGATCTTTATAGTCAAACAACTCTATCTATATAGACATAATCCTGTATCTCACATGGGGTCTAGCACAGGGCCCGGGCATACAATAGACCATTAACAAATGTCTTTTGAATGGAGCAAAAAGGCAAAGCAGGATAGGAAAAAATTGTCCAAATTACGCTGCATTCTTTCCCATTCTCCCACAGTAAGGAAGGGACACCTATGCCTCAGTTTATAAAAGTATAATATAGATATATTTCTGATTAGTGGCATGAAATATGATCACTTTCATATTCTGAAATTTACAAAATGCCTCAAAAAGAAATAAAAAACTTATTTTTGATGTAATTTCTTAAATGTCAATAACTGATGGTGATCATATTTAGCTCTCTACATTAGGATGATGGCCACTTAAGCTTTCAATAATCAAAATAAAAGGCAATAGAAAAGAGAAAAGCAAGTACATAATGATATGATTTTTGTTTTTGTTTAAATACTTACTTTCCGTCTTGGAGTCAATATTGTTGGCTCCAAGGCAGAAGAGCGGTAAGGGCTAGGCAATGGGGGTTAAGTGACTTTCCCAGGGTCATACAGCTGGGAATTGTCTGAGGCCAAATTTGAACCTAGGACCTCCCATCTCTGGGCCTGCCTGGCTCTCAATCCACTGAGCTACCCAGCTGCCCCTATAATGATATGTTCTGATGATCCCTTAATCCATAGATTACAAGGTATATCTAACAAAAAAAATTAGCTTGCACAGAACCAAAAGGAAAATTATATACTTACAAATAAAATACACACTATATTTTGGTCTTCGGAGCTCCTGAATTAGGTAATCCACATTTTCCTTGTCAAAAAACAATGTTAGAATAAAGACTTCAGTAAATAAATAATAGTAATGATTATCCATTCAATTATTCATTAAGAGGTTACAATCTACCTAGGATTATACTGGATGCAATGAGAAATATGAAAAGGGTAGTGTAACCTGGGAAGCTAAAATATATTTTTAAAGGCCAAAGTTTTAGATTTTAGAGGCCAGAATGAGGATAGCATACATACAACAAAGAGCAACAATCCAAATTGATCTCGACTCCTCTTTGTGTTCTCTATACTGTGTTCTGCCTTGAATACAAAAATCTGCATAGGCCTGGCTATAAGTTTAGTGTATATAGTACCTTTGTTGGTCGAAGAAAACAAATGGCTTTCAGGTGCTTCATGGTCTCCCGATTCAGAGAATCGATACGTTCAAAAAGATACACTTCCTTCTGAAGAATCTCTGATTGTGTATACACCATACTCACGATGCCGGTCTAGATATAAAAAGAATAATACCGTTCAAGAATGACAAGCCCCAATTTTACCACAGAATCCTTTCTAATATCTCTTTGTGACTAACTTAATTGAGTACTTTATATGCCATCAAACTGAACCAATCAACAGGTATTTAGCTTTGAGCCAGGCAACTATGTCAGGGTTGAGGATACAAAATAAAAAATTAAAAGTCCCTGCACCTGAGGAGGTTATATTTATTCGGGGAGACAAAACACACACACACACACACACACATACACACACACACACACACACACACAAACACAGATAGAATGACAGTCCTAATGTTTTTTGAGTAATAGCAGGCTTTTACAGGAACTCTGCAGTCCTGTATTATACTAGAAAAATATGTACTCTCTACATATTTAAACTTGAATTCCAGATAGACTTTCTGCCATTGTAAAAATAGCTGACATTATACACTGCTTCAAACCTTATTAAAAAACAACAACCCACTTACCGTACATTATCTCATTTATTCCTCAAGAAAACCCTGTGAGGTAGTATTAGTATCTCCATTTTATAGGGAAGGAAACTGAGACTCAGGTTAAGTGATTGCTCATGGTTACAACCATGTTAGGATATGAAATATGGCCTCCCCAGACTCAAATCCAATGCTCATTTCAATATACTACTTACCTCAAGTTTAATTTGCATTTTAAAAGCTTGAGAGCAAGGGACAGCTGTGGCTCTGTGTGGTTAATAGCACTGGGCCTGGAGTTAGGAAGACCTTAGTTCAAATTCAGCCTCAGACACTTGTAAACCTCAAAATTTCTTAGACTTATAAATGTTGGAAATTTCACCATTGGGAAATTTCATACTTGAAAAATTTCCTATTGATAGTGGGTCTTGACTATTGGAATGTGAACCCCATTGGCATGGGAGGTTCCTTCTCCTCCCTTCTTAAGATTACTTTAGGACAGAAACCTTTTGCTGAACAATGGAAAGGACTTTGACCTATGCTTAAGCATAGAACAGGAATTTCTTTGAGTCATGATTGATTTTAGAATTGATACAATGGAGATACTTGGAATCAATCTCCACCCTATTCAGTCCTAACAGGATTGAGTAAGGGCTGCAGCCTAGATCAAAATTTAATTATTCCAATCTCTACCCTACTCAGGTTAACAGGATTTAGAAAGGGCTGTAGCAAAGGATCAAAGATTTAATTATTTGAAAATATGACCTTCAACAGACATGTGCAAAGCCAGAGACCTCTGGGCGGTCCTGGGTTAAGCTAGAGCCTCCATTGGCACAGGGAAATTGATGGACAGGTGATTGGTAGATGTGAGGACTGAGGGGAGGGAACTTGGATGGTTTCCTTAAGGATAGTGGGGTCTGAGGAGGGGGGTTGAGGAGTTTGTCGGAGTGGTTGCGGTGTGCTCTGAGAAGCTTGCGCTGAAGGAAGCTGCAGGTGGGGGCCCCGGAGACTGTTTCTCCATTTTTGGTCACGTGAGTAATAGGGACTGATCTCCTTTCATTGCCCCAGCTATCTAAGGGCTTGGGCCTTTTGGCCCAGCCTAAACAGAAGGGGTATTTAAGCCTATTCCCTTCTCTCCCTTTTCTCTCTCTCTATCTCTAATTCCTTTCTTCCTCCTGTTGTAATTAAACTCCATAAAAGGTTGACGGCTGACTTGAGTTTTCATTTAGGAATTACATAGCTGAATTCCTTGGCGACCTTAAATTAATATATATCAGTCTTTTAAAAGTGATTTCCTTGTCACACACTTTCTAGCTATGTAACCCTGGGTAAGTCATTTAACCTCTGAGTGCCTAATAAAAGAATCCACTGGATGAGGAAATAGAAAAACACACCAATATCCTTGCCAAGAAAACCCCAAGGATAACTATGTCTATAGGGTCACAAAGAATCAGAGACAACTGAATGACTGAACAATAACAATGGAGCAATAATCTGTAATGTGAATTTCCAAAAAAGCTCCAATAAAAAATGAAAAGTCTAAAATGAAATAACCAGGGCAGCTAGGTGGCTCAGTAGATAGAGCCAAGCCTAGAGAAGGGAGGTCCTGGGTTCAAATTTGACCTCAGATACTTCCTAACTGTGTGACCCTGGGAGAGTCCCTTAACCCTCTTTGCCTAGGCTTTACTGCTCTTCTGTTTTAGAACTGATACTTAGTATCAATTCTAAAATGAAAGGTAAGAGCTAAAAAAATTTTTTAAGAAATACATCCCATTCACCCATGTCATCTGCCTTGAACCTTTGCAGCACCTGACTTCTCGAATTCATATCTCCAGTCTCTGGGGAAATTAATCTACTCAGTTTTGGCACTACCTGGAGATAAGTCATCTTGATAAGTGATTGATAATTAACTATATTCACTCAACTAGATGACCCTTTACATTTCTCTCCTATTCCCCTTTTTGATTTATGGCTCAGGACAAAATACTTAAATCAATAGTTCTGTGGCTTTCCAAAAGTCCATATCAATTGCCTTCTTTATGGATCCAAACTCTCTTCCCAGCCCAGTTCCTTGCCTAGCCACAACACTCTTAGAGACAGATCTTTTGTCTCTCCAGTTAAAATAGAGGCTCCTCAAGGGCAGGGGCCATGTCCCTTTTGGTCTTTGTATTCTCAGTTCTTAGCAGAGGCTGGCACTGAATAAGTATTTAATTGATGCTTTTAAATTCATTCATCAGGCTCATACCTGCTAACCTTTTCTTGAATGGGACTTCTATAAGCAAGGCCTTGGACCACTAGCTAGTAATTTTCCTGGTCTTAACGTCTCTAAGGAGTTTTAGGGGAACTTATTTAGTTGGAAACCCACTAGGCAAGGTATATCCAACTTGGTTCTGTATAGGATTCAAATCCCACCTAAAGGAAGCTAACGAATGTTAGTGCCTTCCCTTTAAGATTATTTCTAATTTATGTGTACATACAGGGCAAATTGGAGATAATCTGACAAATACTATATTTTTGGCATGTATGTATATATTTATACATAGATGTATATCTCTATATATCAGATCATTTCCAATTTGCCTTGTATGTGTATACACATATACTGAGTATACATATATACACACAATATATGTATGGTACACATGTGTACATGTACACACACATGTGTACCATACATAACCATACATATATAGTTACATAGATACACATAGGGGTAAATTGGAGATCATATTACATACATACATATGTATGTGTCATTCTATATGGAGAAGAAAATGGCAAACCACTCCAGTATCTACGTCAAGAAAACCCCTTATGGGGCCACGAAGAGTCGGACAGGCACAACTGAAACACTCAACATCAACACTGCACAAATATTATATATATATATGTGTGTGTGTGTGTGTGTGTGTGTATGTACATATATATGAGTCTTCTGATAAGCATGCATATAAATTCTCTATACATCTTTTGTACAATGGAGTTTTCACATTGCCTCCCTATTACACTGTAAGGTCCTTGAGAGCAGGTATCTTTCTTTGTATCCTTAGCATTTAGCACAGTGCCTGGTACATAGTAGGGTGTTTAATAAAAGCTTACTGACTGTAAACATTTAACGAAATACTAAACCATCGAGGAGAGCCCAGCTTGGGGAGAGCAGAGAAGGGGGCGGGCTACGGAACCAAAAACAAACTCACCGTCTCCTTATCCATGAGAAGTACTTTCATGCTGGGCCCACTGTCCTCTATCATTTTGGAAATGTACTGCTTCACGGCAAAAACCACGTTCATGTTGGCAATAGGATGGTTTTTCCACAGCCGCTCTCTCCCCACTCTCCTACAACAGCAAAGAGCCGGTCTGTTTATTTGGCAGGGCCACCTTCCTGCACGGTTAGAGCTTTTCCTTCCGGGCGTGTGATCGGCCGCGAAGCCTGCTGGGAATCGTAGTTTTACGTCAGGAGCTTGCAAGCCAGAACCTGTCTGTAGGGGACCGCCCCTCCGGAACGTCAGGTCTCGAGAAGCTATTTTTTCTTCTTTTGTTTGCGCTTTTTTGTTTTTCCTGATGCTTGTTTGGGAATGGCGTTGGCGGCCTCCCAAATTTGAAAGGAACTAGATTTAACGTGGGCCCAGACGCCAATTTTAGGTTTGGGAGTGGGTGGGAGCAGGGCCGAATATAGAATTTTCCAATGAGCACCACCCTCCTCCATGGCTCCCCGTTCCAAAGGAAACATTAGGAGGCATCCATTCTCGAGTTTGCTTTACGTTTAGGGACTGAATTTTCTCATTTCAGAAACTATGGGGATTGAGCCGCGTAGATCTCTAGGGCCCCATCAGACAAAAGTTCCAGATTCTAAGAATCATATTTGATGTATATGTTTAAAGAGAGTTCATATTGGCTTCCGCAAAAAATTAAGAGACTGATGAGAAGGGACTTCCCTGTATCCCCTATAGAGGCAATTGACGATTCTGGTAAGAAGAGTCCGGATTATAATCACAGAAACCAAAGGTGGGGATTGCCCAAATGCTGAGGCCTGGGTGACGACCTTTAAGAAACCAATTGACTCTGGGGTAGGTCTGGGTCGTGAGCTACTGACCTGGGGGCGGAGCAGAAAAACGAGCTCTTTGCTTAGGGGGCGGGGCAAATACCCTAGCAACCCGACTGAGAGCTAGGATGGGTCTAGGACTACAGAATTGGTAGCGGGTGCAATGGGGGCGGGGCCACAGTGTGAGCGACTACTGGGCGAGGGATTGAGATTAGAGTTCTCTGGTTGTGGAGCGAGCTAACATTACTGGAGGCGGAGCAAGGATCAGAGCTCTTTGCCTGGGGGCGGGGCCTAGATTCGAGCTACCAGAAGGAGAGCAAGGCTGGGATTTGGACCACCGAGCTGACAGATGGCGAAAACTGGAGGCGGGGCTGGGGCACGATCTATCCATTGGGGGGCAGAGTTGAGAGCCGACCTCTTTGCCTCTGGGCGGGACCGAGTCTGAGATCGAGGCTGAAACTAAAGTCGGCGAGCTGGGGTCGGGGCTGAGATGCCCAACTAGAGGATTCGGGGGCGGGACTCGGGCTGGAGTTTCTCAACTGGGGGCGGGCCTGAGTCAATCCCGGGCTCCCAGACCGGAGTTCGGAGGCGGAGCGTGCGCGTGAGATTTGGGGGCGGGGATTCCAGCTGCCTGACTAGCTGACTGAGACCCTCCGTAGGGTCGGTGTGGGAGGGGCGCGCGAGCCCGCGAGGGCGCTTTGGGCGGACGGGAGCCACGCGCTGTCTTCGCCCCGGATGCAAAGACCAGTTAGGATTTGAATTCCGTATCCTGCGCTCCCAACGGCAGTCGGGCTGAGGGGATACTGGAGGAACCTACGTCCCGTATGCGCTGGAAGGAAAGGGAGTTTATCGGGTCCGAAATGGGTGGTGGTACTCTGCATTCCGGGAGGGCGAGAAGGGATTTTTTTTTTTCTCGTAGTACGGCGGGGGAATCTCACATATTTTGAATTATTTATTAACAGGGAAACTTTGCAATGGAAACAAATCTTCTAGTGCCCAGAGGCTAAATGTATGCATTTCTGTGTTTGTACCTCCAGGTCTCCTCTTCACCATGCCATTTCTTGAAAAAGAGGGTAAATGTTTGTCCTTGCCAAATTTATTTAAGATGAGGTGTGAAGTCAAACATTGGCAAAAAGTATTTCCCTTCATGTATATTGTAGTCGTTCATGTGCAATTTATTAAGTGGTTTTATATATATGGTATTTTGGGATATAAAAAAAATCCATGAACACTTGTATGAAATCTGTCAAGTGAAGACTTGAACATATTAACACGCTGGCAGATGTAGTAGTTGACTTAAGGAAATTCCATTCTTTATTTTATAAAACTATTGTATTTAAGACTGTTGTAAATTCTTCCACTGAACCTTTTATTACCATCAATTAAACCTTGAGGAACATACTTTTTGGGAAATCAGAAACCACTTCAGAATATCACAGAATTGGAACAACTCAATGTGTGCAGAATTATCAGCTTTTCCCTTCCTTGTCCATCCAACAAAAACAAAATTTTGTTTTTTTCTTTGGAGATTAAGAAAAATCCTTATTGAAATGTTTAAATGATAGTATTAAACTAAAATATTATTTGGGAAAGGTCTGCTCATAGTATATTAAAATGTATTTAACATCAAATATCCATGTATTATAGAAAACAGTGAACCTGTGCTGATGAAAAATGAAACACGCCTGCAAATCTTGTAAGTTAAGACTAACTACCCCCAACCTCTAGTGCTAGATTTTTTTTCCCTAAAATTTATTCTCTAATATAATATATAAGATTATCCTGATTTTTTTTTCATTTTTAGAAAGAACAAGGAGCAGAGAAAGAGACTTGTTCATGAAATTTGTACTTTTTTAGATAGCAGCCAGTCTGTAAGTAATAGTGTCTTGTATAGACTTGTGGGGGTAGGAAAAATGCCTATTTTCCATGGAATGATCCTTGACCTCGATTTTTACATGATATAGGCATACTAGTACATAGACCTTAAATGTTCTAATGGAAACTAGAAATAGTTATTACAAATTCAGAGAATGATTATCGTGGCCCTTTGTCAGCACATTCTCTTTCTGAAAGAAATTTATAATTAAAAATATTTTTATTAGGAATTTTTTAAAAATCTCAACATCTTTACAAATAGAACTGAAATTGATAATAAAATTGGAGTAGGGGCAGGGAAAAGGAAGGGAATAAGTATATCATGCTTACTATATATCAGGTCCTATGCTAAGTGCTTTTTACAAATATCTCATTTGAGCTTCTCAGTAACTCTAGCAGGTAGGTGCTATTATTATCCCCATTTTACAGTTGAGGAAACTGAGACAAATGGGTCATTTATGACTTGCTATTCATTCAAAATAAACTCAAGGTTACTTGTTTTAGTTGTAGATATGATACTTTATCTTGCCTTTGGACTTGATTGATTTTTTCTTTTTTTTTAAACTTTATTTTCTGTCTTAGAATCAATACTAAGTATCAGTTCCATGGCAGAAGAGCTGTAGGGACTAGGCAATTGGGGATAACTGACTTGCCTAGAGGAACACAGCTAGAGGTGTCTGAGGCCAGATATGAACCCAGGACCTCCCATCTCCAGGCCTGGCGCTCTCCATTTGATAGTTTCTTTTCAACCAAAATCAATAAATAAAATTATAACTAAATTTTGGTGTAATTTAGATAATACTCTTAAACAGTTGCAAAGTGTTCACTCATGTTTATGTATCATTACATTAGTAAAATTCCAATATAGTTATCAGAAAAAAACTTTTTTTACTAGGTCCAGGAAATTGATGCTTTAAGGACAGAAAACAGGAAATTAAAAAATGCGGTATTTATATTCATATATTTTATTTAGACTTGTAAATAGCATGTGTTAATAAGTTAGAACATGATTACTTGAAATTTTTTCATTTTTTTCCATTGTACATGTGTTTAAAAAATAGTATTGCTTATTTTATATTTATTCAAAATCATCTTTCTTTCCCTTAGAACTCGAGACTTCGATATAAGACAAAGGGTATGTAATCCGAAATGAGCTATATATTTCTTATTGGAATTAGACAATATTGGCAATTTTTGGCTAATGAAGTATTAATTAACTATATTCTTTATGGATTCTCCTAACTCCTTTCTTTCTGTTTCTACTTTAATCTTTTCTTAAAAGGACCAACCTGTACATGAGTAGAACAAAATTAAAATGTAAACCATTCAGTTTTGCTCCTTTTGAGCAACTCTAGAAAAATAATTTAAATACAAATTATATAAATTAATGACTAAATCTTTCAGAACTATGAATTTCATGCCACTTGTGGTCCCTATTAATAGCAAGTATTGAAAGGTGACTACTTTCAGTATAATTTCCAAATATCTTTTTAGCCACTATATTCATTTTATCTTATATCAATTTATACTGTAATTTTTTTTAATTAATGGAAAGGAAGGATTTTCTTTGCTTAATTTTTTAATTATGTGCAATTTTTAAAAGATAAATATGTCCTAGAAGATTGTATTCCAAAGTGATTTTGAAAGTTAATTTGCTACAATAAGAAACAGGAAGACTTTGTCAAATTTCTCTTTTTTTCCCCAGAAACTCTTATCTTCTATTTTAGAATCCATATTGATTCTAAGACAGAAGAATGGTAAGAGAGAAGCAATTGGGGTAAGTGACTTGCCCAGGGTCACATAACTAGGAAGTGTCTGAGGCCAGATTTAAATCCAGATCCTCCTGACTCAAATCCATATTCTCCTGACTCCAAGCCTGACCCTCTATCCATTATTTCTATTTATTAGTTGTATTTTATATAATTTATTTATTGATGGTATCTACATAAAGGTTAGTGGAAGAATTTACTGATAGAGAGACACTTATATAGATAGGTCTTAGCATTAGGAATTACACTATTTAGTGAAGTCAGTCAAATAAATCAACAAGCATTTATTAAATATCTAATAAGTACTAAACAAGTGGATGCAAAGACCCAAGAAAATTAAACAATTCTTTACTTTTAAGGAACTGAATTCTTTCAGGAGAGACATACAGAATATGTATATCTATCTATATATACACACAAACACATATATATAGATTAAATACAAAATAAATGTGAGGTTAGATGCAAAATTAGGAAGGAGACTAGCATTTGGGATCAGGGAAAGCTGTATGTACAAAGTACCTAAGCTCTGTCTTGAAGGGAAAGAGAGATTCTATGAGGCAGAGATGAAAGGGCAATGTGTTTCAGGCATGGGAGTTGATACCAAAGCATGGAGATGTAAATCAAGAGTGAATAGCAAAGAGGAAACTAGTTTATAGTCAAATTGTAGAGTACTCAAAGGGAAGTTTTAAGTAAAACTCTACCCTCTAACCAAACTCCATCTTTGTCCTCCTCACATTTAATTTCCTATCTCCATACCTTTTGGAACTGGTCAACTCTCATACCTGCAATGAATTCCCCTTCCATCTCTGCTTCAGACAATCCCCTTTCTTTACCTTGTTTTTTTAAACCCTTAACTTCTGTCTTAGAACTAATACTAAGTATTGGTTCCAAAGCAGAAGAAAGATAAAAGTATTTAATTGGTATTAAGTGACTGGCCCAGGGTCACACAACTAGGAAGTGTCTTAAGATCACATTTGAACTCAGGAACTCTACTTTCCTTTGTAAACCCTACCTGCCCCTTCTTAAGCTTTCAGTAGGACTTTTTATCCCCTACCCCAGTAATGGCGAGCATTTTAGAGACCAAGTGCCCAAACTACAACCCTTACCCTACATGTGAGCCTGCCCTAACTCCAGACAGGGGAGGGAGGAAGAGCTCCCATTGGCTGCTGGGCAGAGGGGCACGTCATGGGAGAAATGTCCTTAGGAGCATGTGGAGAGGGGGGAGGGGAGCATAGGTTCGCCAACATGGCCCTACCCTCTCATCTAGAGATCTTATTCTTATACTTTGCCATTAAAAAAAGAAATATTATTTAACTGAGAACTCTCTTCCTCCTCATTTCACAAACCCTTTGCTGTTCTGTCCTTCCCCACCATTTACCCCACCTTGATGAATTGAGTCTTGTCACCCTAGCTATCATCCCCTTTTGTTGTCTTCTCTATCTTAATCTTTACTTATCTTCTGCTTTCTTCTCTGCTGCCTACAGACATGTCTATCTCCACAGTTCTTGAAAAATCTCACAAGACCCAAGTATTCCCCCAAGCTATCGCGCTCTCCCTTTCCGAGCTAAACTTCTAAAGTTCCCTTTTCCTTTTCAAGGTACCACCATCTTTCTGATCACCCAAAATTTCAACCACCACTCCTTACTTTCCCACTAGATCTTAAATTCAATGTCTCCACAATTGAAATAACGACTTTCCCACATGCCCTCTCCTTTTCTTAATTTTCCTATTAATTATTGAGGGTATCACTCTCTTCCTAGGTACCCAGATTTGCAAATCAGGTGTCATCCAAGTCTCACCTCTACATTCAATCTGTTGCCAAGGCCCATCAATTTTATCTTTGTAAAGTCTCTTGTGTAACAACCTTTCTCTCCTCTGACACTTCCATCATCACTTTACACCTGGACGATTGCTTTTATTATTTTTTCATTAAATATCTTTTAATTACATGTAGAAACAATTTTTGACAATTGTTTCCTGACATTTTTTGATTCAGATTCTCTTCTTCCATCTGTACCTCCCTCTCTAAGGTGGTAGTCTGATATATGTTATATTATTACTTTCATGTAATATATATTTCCATATTCCCCATGTCATGATGGACATGTGTCACATATACAATGAAAAACTCCTGAGAGGCAACTAGGTAGCTCAGTAGATTGAGAACCAGGCCTAGAGATGGGAGGTCTTGGGTTTAAATTTGGCCTCAGACCCTTCCCAGCTGTGTGATCCTGGGCAAGTCACTTAACCCCCACTGCCTAGCCTTTACCACTCCTCTGCCTTGGAACCAATACACAGTATTAATTCTAAGATGAAAGGTAAGGGTTAAAAAAAAAAAGTCTTCCCTTCATCTCCGTATCCTGGTTTCATTCAAGTTCCAGCTATAATCTTACCTTCTTCCCTAATCCTTAACTGATTCCTCTTAACATTAGGACCTCCTCTCTGTTAATTATCTCCAGTTTACACCAAATAGCTTTTCCTAAAGTGAGCATCTGCACATGTCATACAAACAGCCCCCCACACCCCACCCTCTTCCACTGACTTTCTATTTTTTTTTTTAAATCGTTCTGTCTTAGTATCAAATCCATGACAGGAGAACAGTAAGGATCAGGAGTAAGTAACTTGGTCAGGGTCATACAGCTAGGAAAGTATCCAAGACCAGGTTTGAACTCAGGTTCTCCTGATTCCAGGAGTGCAACAGGAGAGAGATTAGGAGTGGAGGCCAGAGCCACACATTCCTATCTAAAGTGGAGATATAGAATGTTAAGATATTCCATGTCTTTTACAGAGAAGAGATCAGTCGAACAGGGCTGAAGAGTTCAAAGAAGGGAGCAAGGCATAGAGAGACTGGAAAGAGATTAAGGTCCAGAATATGAAGATATTTAAATGTTTATATTTTATGCTAAAGGCAACAGAGTCACTGGTTGGGGCACGTATCACTGTGGATAGAGAGCCAGGCCTGGACAACAAGTAGTTGAGCATGAAGCAGGGGCAAGAAGATGCCTCTTCTGGAGCATGCCTTTTAGTTTTGATTTGGGCACTATCGAAAAGCTGGGGGTGGGTGGGAGCTGTTTTTGTTTTTGCTCTGTCACCATGGACCACGGAGGAAAAAAGCTTCACCATTGGTATAGAGACTCTTTGATAGTCTTCTTTCTCTCTGCCCTGTACCTCCTCTTTAACTGATTTATTGATTAATTCATTAAGCATTTGGTGAACTCCCATATATACTATATATATATAGTATATATGCTACGTAACATACTCTGGCTCTTCTTGCACTGAATTTTAATAAGCAAGTTAGTGAATGATAATCTTTTCTATCTAGATTGGGCATTAAAGAAAGAAGAATATGAAAAGTAAGTATTGCCTCACATTCATTTGTTTCCTTCCTTGTTTGTTTGTTTGTTTTTTGAGATTGATTTTCTCTTGGGCTGGACATGGCAGCAGCCATTCCTTGGCTGGTCATTTCACTCATCAGCCCAGGAGAGTTTTTTGACCTGCTCCTTTTCCAATATGGCAAGTCATTTAAACATACCTTTTTGAGTCTCATTTTCATCATCTCTAAAATGAGAGACTTGGACAGCATTTCCTCCAATCTCTCCTCCTTTAAAGGTTTGTGATTCTATGATTTTTGTAAATAGACCAAACAGTGTAAAAGAAAAAAAAAGCTACCACAAATAAGATCAATTATTCAAAGTAACAAAACTCAGAGTACATAAAATATTACATTAAGATGAAGTGTCTATCACATTGTATTTTCATTTCCATCCACAGTGAGATTGAGAGGCTGTCTAGTGAGATATCAAATTACTTAAATGTCACCAATTTTTGGGTAAGTTATGATCACTTAGCCCCTTTTTTAAAAAATGCCTTAGTCACATGTGCTAGCAAAGTGAGGATTCAATCTGGGGAGGGAGAAAGTGAGAGAAACTTCTTGTGTGCTTTACATTCCTTTCATACTACTACCCTTTGGCTTTTTCCCCAAAACCCTTTTTGGTTTAATCTTTAATCCATTTCTTTCACCCTGCCCTTACCTCCTAAATCCCTTTCCCTAAACCCCCTCTCCAAACCAGGCTCATAGAGCTCCAAGTGCCTGCTAATAACCCTCCTTAGAACTAGGTCAGGTATCTTTTGTGCTATGTTCTAATCTTGGGTTAAAGGAATCCTGAATGGGTCTTCCCCCCCCCCCTTAATTAAAAACTGTGAAGTAATACTTCCATTTCTTACAGTGGCATAGTGAAGTTTGTTAAATTTACATTTATAAAGCATTGTGATGAAAAGTATCATATTTGATCAGTGTTGGCAGTACTATTATATGTTAAAATATAATGTTTTCCCTTTTAGTATCAAGACACAGAGCTTCTTAATGATGAGCGTGAGTTTCTTTTAATGATTGAAAAAGTGGACTTAACATATCTTTCTTATTACAATTTATTTATTTACTGTAAATAGAACAAGAAACCTTTTTATATTATTAGCCAGTGCTATTGTAGAAACATCTTGACCTATATTTTAGTAGAGCTGTGAAATTCCAGAAATTCCTTCATAGCTTTAACACAGTCTTCTCCCAGACAGTTTTAGTGTTTTTGGACATCTTTTATTGAATTGTCATCAATTTGGACTAATGGGAGAAAGGATATATTATGAAAAATCTAAATTATAGCATATTTTAAAATAAATGGCATCTATTTCTCTGACTTAGCTTATAGCAGATGTTTCTCTCAAGTAAAGGACCATAGAGGAGTGATTTAATAAGATTGAGTAAAAGTATATTCAAATATGCATAAAAAGTATTTTTATATAACTGAACACTTTTAAAGTATCTCACTCAACCTTGTCTGACTTTGTCATTTGATTATTTATAAAATTCTTTTGGGGGGAGCTAATAAATTCAAAAGCAAAATTCAAATTAGCTCCTATGGGAATTAATACTAACCTCTAATTTCTAAAGTTTAGGTTAATACCATATAAAATGTCATCTACTGAGTACTATTATAAAGAAGACAAATAACTATGTTCTAGGCTGTTTGCTACTTTAGTTCCTTGCTTAAATACAGTATCCTAAAATAGCCTCAGAGGTTAGAATGTCTATATTCACGAACACTTTTAAGTTAAAATCGGTCAGTTAGCTGGTATTTGTTTAAAGAAAATAAATTGTATTGATACTTTTTGTCTTTACCCTCACCTGAATTTCCCTCTATATAGCCTTCCTTCTCCTCACTCTCAGAAAGGCTAACAATAGATAGATGGAGAGAATTTTTTTTTTTAAGAAAAGAGGAAGAAGGGCAAGAATCATAAAAAATGAATAATACATACATGTATAATCCAGATTGAATTGCTTGCCAGCTCTGTGAGGGAGGAGGGAAGGAGGAAGAGAGACAATTTGGATTATATAACTTCAAAAAAATTTAAGTGGAAATTTTATTACGTGTAATTGTGAAAAAATAATAAAATTTTAAAAAAGTGAACAATACATTGAGGAAAAAACTCTGAAAATATATGAATTGTTCCCTCCCTATTGACCTCCTATCTCTATAAAGGAGTGTTGGGGGTGGAGGGAATGTTTTCTCATGTTTTTTTCTTCAAGACTTTAAAATTTTGTAATATTTATTTTCTATTGAACAAGCATTTGACATAACTTTCTGATAGGGGTAACAACATGTCAATAACTGGGCAGATATACTATATATACAGAATAGATGGGAGGTAATCTCAGAGGGGGAAGGAACTAGCAGCTGGGGAAGCTAGGAACTGGGAAGTTGGGATTTGAGCTAAGAGTGGAAGAAACCAGGGAAACCATGGGGTAGAAGTGGGAAAGGAAGTTCAGGGATTAGGTATCACTAATCCAAATGCATAGAAATAATACATTTGAGACTATAAATATTTGGAAGACTTTTTGTGTGTTGAAGTAAAGTTTTCTGAATGCTTTCTGTGTTAAATGTATACATAATAACAGTGAAATAATTTTTACCATTTTAGATAATAATATACCAAGGGAACAGGCAAACAATGTAGGGTAAGTCCTAGAAAATTCCTAATTAAAAAAATTTAAATTCAAAGTCATCTATGATAAAAGGGATTTATAATATAACTTTTCTTTTATAATGAAGTAAATGATAATGTTTTGGTTAGAACTATTAACAGGATTTTTTTAGTTTACTAGTATTTTATAATCATAATAAGTTACCTAACTGCCTAATAATAATAGCTTCTGTTTACATATTATAAAGTTTTAAAAATACAAATTTATTATATGGCATATGCTATTTTTTTATGTTGTCTCTTGAAACAAAATTCACTTAAGGGAGGCCATCATCGTGTAGAAGAATACATTCAGTTAATAGTATGGAAACATTCTCTCAAATTTATTTTTAAATAATGTATTTTAATGTCACTTATGTAAGTGTTTAAGAAAAGTGCTGAGAGGCTAGTAGAACAATAAAGGCTGTCAAATCCTGAAGATGGCTATGTATTATAAGTTCCTTGAGGGCGGGGATTGTTTGTTTTTAACCTTTGCAGGTCCAGTTCCCAAGCACAGATTCTAGATACTAGGTAGACTCTGGAGATTAAAAGTGGAGAAAGAAGACTGCCCAAAAGAAAGTCTATTAGTAAATACCTTTACAAAGTAATTGGGGTAGAACCTGGCAACTAGAAGAATCACTACCGTTTTCCTTTAGAGTGGTTCTTAACCTGGGGTCTGTGAACTTGTTTTTAATGTTTAGGTAACTGTTTAAGTATAATTGGTTTCCTTTGTAGTATATCCCATGTTAATAGTTTTATGCATTTAAAACATTATTCTGAGAAGGCATCTAGACACCAAAAGAGTTAAGAACCCCCTTTAGGAAGAGGCACTGGAGTTGAATCTTAATAGAAGTTAGGATTTTAAGAGGCAAAGATGAGATGAAGTGTATTCCAGGCATGAGTAAGAGCCTGGCCAAAGGCATATAGATGGTGAATGGCCCATTGGTTCAAGGAACAGCAGGTGGGCTACCTGGAAGATAACTCCTATGAAAGAGAGAAATGTGTAATAGGCCTGGAAAGATAAATTGGAGTTATATTGTGAAAGATTTTAAATGTTAGAGTTTATATTTTCTAGATGCAGTAGGGAACCACTGGAATTTCTTGAGACCTGTGTATCTGGTATAATTTGCATCTGTGTATAAGGGAGAGATTTGAAGCAGAGTTACTGCAGTAGTTCAGGCAAGAAGTGATGGGGACCTGAATTGATTATGGGACCCAGCAAATAGAGAAAAGGCCACAAATGGGTGAGATGCGTACACAGTCAACAAGATTTAACAACTTAGAAACTAATTGAATATGGTTTGGGGAGGAGGTATGAGTGTAAGGAAAGAGTTGAGGATGATTTTGAAGGATGATAGTATGCTTAAGAAAGAAGTTAGGGAGAGGGAAAGTTTTTTTGGGAAAGATAGATACTAAGTTTTGTTTTGAACATGCTGAATTTGAGATGCCATGGAGTAGTCAGTTGGCTAGTAGGACTGAAGCTCTGGAGAGAAAAGAGGGCTAATGATGTAACTCCTAAGTGTCATTGGCCAAGAGGAGATAATTGACCCTAAGGGAAATAAGGTCACCTAGAGAAGAGGGCCAAAAACAAAGCCCTGGAGAATACCCCCGTCTAGGGTGTTGGACATTGATCATGATCCAGGAAAGCAGATTGAGATGGATTAGCCAGATAAGAACAGTATAAAGAGTCATATCATGAAAACACAACATCCAAGAGGAATATCCAACAGTGTCCGATGCTACAGAGAAGTCAAGAAGGATCAGAGCCAAAGGAAGGAAGGAAGGAAACCAGTATTTATTGAGTGCTCGTTATGGGTCCAGGCACAGTGTCATTGGATAGTCATTGCTAACCCCTCAAAAAGTCATGTTAGTGGCATGTTTCAAGAAATGAAGTAAGGATAATGGGTGTAGATAGCTTTTTCTAAGAGTTAGGCTGGAAAAGGGAGGAGAAGTAATATGATGAGGGGAAAATAGGATGAAGTGTATGGACATTTAAAAGGTGTGCCCATCGTTGTGGGCAGCAAAACAGGAGAGATGAAAAACTAGCGAAGGGGAGCTGGTGATTGGGGGCTCAACAGAAGAGTTAGTCTTGGCAAGGAAGGTGCCATCTCTTTTGTAAAGATTAGAGCAGAGGGGGAGGGAGAACGGGTAAGGAGGTAAGAGAATTTAGGAGAGCAGAAAGGAGGTTATGGTGATGATTTGTCTTTTCTCCATACAGTCTGAGTCCAAGTGAGAAGAAGGGGGGGATGTAAGAGGCCTTGACTTAGTAGGTACTTTATATAAACATTTGTTGAATTTAATTAAGTGCTCTGGTGTCTAGTATAAAAAGAAGTCAATGACAGTAGCCTATTCATTTAACATTAAGGATTAACTACGCTTTTTGTTTATATGCCTTTTTCTACTCAACTAGATTATAAAACTCCTGTGAGCGCAGCGATCATGCTTGTCGCCAGCACCTAGAACTGCAGCCTGCATTCAGTAGACATTCAAATGGTTCATTATAATAATGATATTCCTTTTTCTGCTGAATTATGGAGTTCAAGTTCACAATTACATAGAATCAGAGAAAAATGTGAACTTAATTAAATTAGGCTATTTATGGCAACAATTTCATTATTATGTGGTGATTATGAATTACCAAAAATTAAATCTGTTTAAAGCATGGTGTTTTCCCAAAATTATTTAGATAATTGCCTATATGGGCCTTACCTTGGTATGTATGAGGAAGGGGCCTACAGTTTGTGGCCAAAAGAACAAAAGAGTAATTTCTAGCATTCTTGTTCTAGACTGATTCCTTGGTCACCAATGAAGTAGTTTTGGTTGTTTTAAAAAAACAAACAAACCCTCCTTATAGCATTATACATGATAGTTTTTCTGACTCCCTCAAATGATTTCATTTGGCTTTGAACTTTTTTCAGCACTCAGACAGAGGGCGCCCTTGGACCAGCAAAAAGGTATCAATTGTACTAATGCCTGTCCTTTCTATATAGTGCTAACCCACTAATTTTTAGTTATATAAGTGAAGGAAAAAATTTTAATATATTTGTTAAAGTCAGTTTTTTGCTTTTAGCTAAAGCCAATGAAGGCATATTTATTGTATTACCAGGGAGACAAACTATTTTATATTGGTTCTCAAACTGTTGTGACTTTAAACCTACCTAATGAATTATCTAATTTACTAATTTTTTCTTTTAAGTGTTTTCATCTATTGAAGATTGGGATCCAGGCTCTGTAACTTACTATATGTATGACTATAGGAAAACCATTATCTTTTTTGAATTTTAGTGGCCTACTATATAAAATGGGAGGGCTGGATTCCAAGGCCTGTGATTCTGTAATAAGGCAAAAGCTCAAAGGTTCTGTAATAATGACTGATTTGTCATTACTTTAGGATCCAAGTTGGGAGACATTCAGAGAAATTTTGTGGTTAGTGTAATACTTAGAGTTGCACTAAAATCTTAATATTGGAAATCTGTATACTGACTGTCAGCAGACAACAATTTCATCTGTAAGGCATAAATATGGTGTATAATTGTCAATGAAATATGAAAACTTTGACAGTTTTTTGGTCAGCATTAAAAGTTTAAGGCAAAAATCTAGATTAATTTAGTTTAATGATAATTAATTTATAATAATCTAATTTAAGTTATATCTAAGGTAACATTTTTAAAGAAATGGGAATTATTTTCATATGCCTTCCTGTCTCCAAGCTTGGTATCCTATCCATTGTGCTACCCAGCTGCCTCCAATTATGTAGGGACCATATACTCCTGGGAGTAAAATGATAGCCCTACTACTTAAAATAAAGGGAAATGATATTCTAGTTCTTTGAGAGAAGTGGGAATGGAGTGGGATATAACTTAGTTCTTCTACTTCTGGGGGTGAATATGAACATTTCCTTTTCCCTCTAATTTGAGAGCAGCATGGGAACCATGTCAAGCCCTGAATGGCCTGTCACACTAGTGACTTCAGTTTTCAGGATGATATTTAGAGGCAGGTATTAAAACTACCTGCAGAGGCCTCTAGCAAGCTCTCCAACTAAAGAGAGAATATACTAGAGGGCTTGTGGGTAATGTGATTTTATTCAGCAAATAGTTATTTTCTGGTATATGGGAAATTAAAATTCTTTGTATTTGTATAATACATTTCTGCCCACTAACAAGCCATATTTTTTCCCTTTTATTCTCCTAGTGTCTCTGTGAGGTAGGTGCAGTCACATATTATTCTCGTTTACTAATAGAGGAGCTAGAAAAAAGAGTGTTTGTGGGATTTACTTTAGGGTCACAGAATCAATAACAGAACTTAAACTAGAATCTCTGTGTAATTCCTATTCCACAGTTCCTGTCCCTTCACTCGACTGTTCTAAATATTCTTATACCACAAAGAAATAGATTACATTATTCTGAGTGAACTTTCCCATGAATATCAGATACATCAATGGTGTAGGGTACAGAAAATCAATTTCGAACCAGGAAGTCCTAGGTTCAAATCCTCCTTCTGCCTTATACTATTAGGTGTGTGACTTTCACCAAGTCACTCAAAACTGTCAGTGTTCTAGATAATTCTCTAAGACAGAAGAGTGGTAAGGGTTAGGCAATTGGGGTCAAGTGACTTGCCCAGGGTCACATGGCTAGGAAGTGTCTGAGGCAAGGTTTGAACCCAGGACCTCCCATCTCTGGGCCTGGCTCTCAATCCACTGAGCTAAGACTAAGCTAAGCATTAAGACTAAGTTGCAGAGAAGGTACCATCTTCTATTGGAGGGATTTCTTCAACTGGGAGTTTCCTATAACAATGAAACCATAATTCTAGGCTTTGACCTCATTCTTTTCAAAAATAAAATGCTCAGGTAATCTGAAATTGTCTCTTTTGAAACAAATAGAAAATAGCTATTTCTTGTTTAAATTGAACTTTAATATGACTTTGTAATCTAGTAATCTTTTGATTTAATTCTGGGATCATTATTTTTCTTGGAGAAATTTCATTGAGATATTAAAGCAAGTATAAGAGGAGGGGCTCTTAATGTCAGTATGTCAAAGTCTGGCACTCTAAAACACATGCCATTTTTTTACTTTCTTAATTTTTTAAGTGTTAAGTTCATGAATAGCAATAGGGAAGATCAAATCTAAACCCCTCTCTAGGATGTCCTGTACTGATGATAAAGGCAGTGGGAGGGAAGGGAACAGGCACTGATTAAAGGGAACAGGCCTACTATGTTCCAGAAATCATGCTAAGTATGTTACAATTATTATATCATTTGATTCTCACAATTCTGGGATTATTATCCCCATTTTACAGTTCAGGAAACAAACGGACAGTGCTTAAGTGACTTACTTGGGGTCATACAGCTTATTTGAAGCTTTATTTGAACCCAAGTCTTCTTGATTCCAGGTCTAGTGATGTATCCCACTGTGCCATCTACTTGCCAGAAATAATTCTTGGGGTAGTGGTGGGGAAGATGGACAGGGGACTGGTGGTGGTGGCAGTAACAATTATCATCTTTTGTAATGGTAATCATCTTTTGGCTAATTTATGAATTTGCAAAACTTTCTGGGCCCCCCTCATAGTTAGTTTCTGTTTAAGTATGATCCTTATACAGATATCTCAGTTCTCACAAAACGCAGTTCCTCAAATTTGATCTTTAAAACCTACAAATAGGAAGAGTTAATTTTGAAGTTTCTGGAGAGTTATACTCCCCCATCAGATATCAAATATTTCAAACTAATTTCTAGAACAAAGAAAGTTATGGTACAAACATTCTAAATAAAACATTCTTCTGTAAAGAAACGAAACATACCTTTATAAAACTACACAATACTAAGCAAACCAAAATCGCTGCTTACTTTTCTTTTCCACAATTTTTGGTTATAATTTTTCAGTAAATAATACCTTTTTCTCTCTGTCCATATTTCTTCCCTTCTTTTTGTCCTCTAATTCTAGATGTTTTCCAAAGTTCATTTGCCATCTCATTTCTCTTCTGTGTATGTTCTCCTAAAATTGACTTTTATACTCCTTAAGATTCAACTTGTTGCTATTAAGTCAATACTTTTTAAGCTCCTAAGTTTAAGATATTGCCCTAGACCCTGGGGCTACCAACAAAACCCCCAAAATAAAAGTTTATGCCCTGCAAGAAGCTCATAATATCCAACATATGTACAAACAAACCAATTCAATGTAATTTATGGACAAAGAGAATATTAACAATCAGGGGATTGGAGAAAATTTGTATATTGGGCAGTTCCTGAACTGATCCTTTGAATGAAGATAAAGGTTCAGAGGAGTAAAAATAAGAAAGGAAGAAGGAATAGATAAAGGACCCTAGTTAAAGAATAAGGAAATAAGGAGATTTGAAGAGTAGGAAGGGTTGAAGTTGAGAAAAAGACCAGAGAATGAATTGGGAGAAATAAAATTTGAGGAGCCTGAAGGAGAGGAGGAAAAATCTCTATCATAGAAAGAAACAATTTGAGCTGAAGGAGGATTAGGATGCATCTTGAAAAGGAAAAATAGGATTCAGGAAAAGAACAACAAAAAGAATGGAAGGAGGACCAAAGGAAAAGAAAAGACCAAAGATGAACCTGAAAGGGAGGAGGAGGAAGAACTGAAAGAAAAGATTTTAAGGAAGATAAGGTAAGGGAAAGGAAGTTTGCTGTGGCTATCAAGGCTCTAAGGAAACAATTCTCCAGTAGATTTGGCCACTAGAGTTACAAGCTAGACCAGAGTCCAGGACTACTTATGAACTACATGCCCTATGGCAAGTTCCATAGCCTTTTTGAACTTCAGTTTCCTCATCTATAAAAAGAGATAAAGATCCCTACTGTAGAGGGCTGCCCAGAGATCAGATAGGATGATGTATAAAAAAGTGCTTTCACATAATCTAATTGTGAACTCTTTTCCTATAAAGTATGCAAAGCGGGGAAAACATGGTTTGTAAAAAAAGTTTCTTTTCTGTCAGGACCATGTAAATGCTATACTCGAGGTCTAAGTTAGTCTTTCTCAAGAAGAGAAGCTAAAGATCAAAAAAATACCTTCCATTTGGGAGAATGATGAGTTTCTTTAGAAAACAAAGGCCAAGATGAGAAAAGGGATCTGAAGAAGCTAAGGGAAATCCTTACAGGAGTTTGGAGAGGGTAAGAATGTCATATTGAGAAGTAATGGAAGAAAGAAAACTTGGAACTAGGGTCTTCTGAAGAGAGGTATCTGGATGCTCAGAAGAGAACAGTTTTTTGTCCTTCAGGGAATGAGTATGATGATCCTGGGGGCTGCCAGGTGAAGGGGCATACAAATAAGGGTCAGAGGAAGAAATGACAGTCACATTGGTTATGCTGACAGTATGAGGGATCTATTATCTGATAATAGATCTACCAATTAGGGCATACATTTAAGACAAGACAGCCTCCCAATACGTTGCAATCCAGAAGACTATTATCTATTTCTGGAGATTCACATTGACACAAATGATAAGTCAATGGTTTCAGAAGAGAAAGGTAAATTTGGGAAGAAAACACATCGTGTCTGGGATTTGTATTTAGGGTCCACGTCTTAAAATGTAGTACTTGACAAGCTCTTAGTCAGATATGGAATACACTTAAAAAAGGTTGGCTTGGGGGCAGCTGGGTGGCTCAGTGGACGGAGAGTCAGGCCTAGAGATGGGAGGTCCTGGGTTCAAATCTGGCCTCAGACACTTCCCAGCTGTGTGACCCTGGGCAAGTCACTTGACCCCCATTGCCTAGCCCTTACACTCTTCTGCCTTGGAGCCAATACACAGTATTGACTCCAAGAAGGAAGGTGAGGGTTTAAAAAAAAAAGGTTGGCTTTAAAAGTGTTTGCCTGGTAGCTTGTGAATCTTGTGAAAAAGCTCTTAAAGAGAAAAGGGGGGGAAAAACTCCCTATGTGTAGTTGCCATGCTAAATATCAGAGTGACTACAGTAATCAGAAAAAGCAGAGATACCTACATCCTCTTTTGTTTATTGCCTGCCCCTTCCCCCCAACTTTATAAACCCTTACCTTTTGTCTTAGTATTAATTCTAAGAATTGAAAGGACTAGACAATTGGGGTTAAGTGACTTGTCCAGGGACACACAGTGAGGAAATACCCGAAGTCTGAGGCTCTATACACAGTGCTACCTAGCTGAATCCCCTATACTACAGTCATTTCCTAATTTACCACTCTCTCTCCCTTAGAACTCTTTCTTTTGACAAAAAATTAATCAAAATCTACTGACATCACAACCCTATCTGACAACATGCAACATTCTGCTACAATAGTCATCTCTTGGGGAAAAAAGTTCTCTCCAGGACAAAGATTTGTCCTTGCATTTGAGCTATTCGGTATTGACCTTTAGTGTTTTGTTTACTTTTTTATAGTCCCTGTATAGACTTCCTGGTTCTGCTTGCTTTGTTCTGTAACAATTCATAGAAGTTTTCCTAGTTTCTTTGTATCATGTTAGTCATCTCTTGTGGTATACTATTTCATTATTGAGACCACCCTTCATACACCAACAAAATAATCCTCTAGAAGCAGTGATGTGACTGTCGCAGTTCCATGCTCAGAACCCAATGGCTCCATATTGCTTCTAGGATTTAAAAAAAATGCCTTTTGCTGGGTATCTAAGACTCCCTGTTGCCTGACTCCATTTCCAAATTTTTTTCATATTATTTCCCTTGATATATTTTGTTTTCTGTTAAACTAAACTATTAGGCATTTCTTTAATTCAACTTATCTCCTACTTCCATGACATTTGCTCAGGCAGTGCACACCTTCTCATTTTTAACTTTTAGAACCCTTTTCTTCAAGGCTCAGTTCAAGTACTATCTCCTAGGAAAATTTTTTCCTGATCCCCTCCCAGCCTCTTCTTTCCTCTGTAAATTTTCCTTGAACACTTTGAATCTCTTTTTTGCTCCTGTAACTTTTTTTTATTAAGCATGCTTTTTTTTTTTTTGGTATGTAGCAAGTCTTTCACACTTGCCCTCTCCCAGTAAAATATAACTTCCTTGAGGTCAGAGATTATCTTTGAATTCCCAGAACCCAACATGTCCCCTGCATAGAATACCCACTTAATATTTGTCAAATGAATTTTATCTACTGAAAAAGATGTATGTATATTTTCATTAATTTCCATCTCTGAGAATAGCATGTTTTCTAAGAAACCATTACTGAAAACTGATTTTACATTTGAGAGATAAAAGTAATATTGTAGTTCTTATTTGTAAATGGCAAGGTGTGATTTGTTTGTGTTTTAATATATTTCTATTTCATTAACTGTTTCCCAATTGCATGTAAAAATTAACATTTATTCTTTATAAAATTTTGAGTTCCATATGTCCAAAGGGCTTTAAAAGACTGCCTGCTCTTTGATCTAGCCCTACCACTGCTGGGTTTGTACCCCTAAGAGATAATAAGGAAAAAGGCATACGAAAATATTTGTAGCCATGCTCTTTGTGGTGGCTAAAAGTCGGAAAATGAGGGGATGCCCTTCAATTGGGGAAGGGCTTAACAAATTGTGGTATCTGTTGGTGATGGAATACTATTGTGCTCAAAGGAACAATAAAGTGAAGGAATTCCATGGGGACTGGAACAACCTCCAGGAATTGATGCAGAGTGAGAGGAGCAGAACCAGGAAAACATTGTACACAGAGATGGATACACTGTGGCACAATAGAATGTAATGGACTTCTCTACTAGCAGTAATGCAATGAGGACAATTCTGAGGGACTTATGAGAAAGAACACTATCCACATCCAGAGAAAGAACTGTGGGAGTAGAAACACCGAAGAAAAACTACTACTTGATTTCATGGGTCGATGGGAATATGACTGGGGATATAGACTCTAAATGATCACCCTAGTGCAATTATCAATAATATGGAAATAGGTCTTGATCAATGACACAAGTTAAACCCAGTGGAATTGCGCTCGGCTATAGGGGGAGAGGGGAGGGAAAGAACATGAATCATGGAACCATGGAAAAAATATTCTAAATTAAATAAAAATTTTCAATTAAAAATAAAATAAAGTCAAATAACTTTTTTGAGTTCCAAATTCTGTCCCTCCTCTTTGCCCTTGAGAAGGCAAGCAATATGATATTGATTATACATCTAATTTCCACATTACCCATGTTGCAAAAGAAAACGTGTGTGTGTTTTAAACAGTTATTAGCTAACACTGAAGAAAGCTAGTTCTAATATACTATTGGAGATGCTTATTTCAAGGGGAAAATAGTATTTCTAATTAGAAGACATTACCAATAGGCAATGAAGCAAATTTAAAATGAACTTGACACAGTCATAACAGTTTTACCATTTGTATTTACCATTTGTGGAGTTTAATCTAAAATAATTGAACTCACGTTGCCTATCCAAATCCTTATATCTCTTAAGATTTTTATTGTCCTTTTTTAAGAAAACACAACTAATTGATTATGAATATATTCAGGAGAAAACTAGCTGTTAAAAGGTGGGAAAATGGCTTAAATTTTCATATGGAAGATTTGAAAGCTAGATTTTACCAGTAAAAAAGATGTTTTCATTGCACTTTGTTGTTTTGCAGAGAGTATCTTTATTTTTAAGTGCTTTAGTGCATTAGCCTGAACAGGATTAACAATATAATTATTTCTTCTGTTTCATTGGAAATACGTTAATAATGTTAGCAGTGTTTTAGCTAAATAAGGTTCATTATAAATTCATGTTTATGCCTTCTATAGAATGAACACAGAAGTTCACTTGTGTCCTTAAGAATACGAAAATGCTCTTAAGATTTCAGAGTGAATTTTAAAAATTAACACTAGTGCTAGATTTGTATTCAATTTCTCTTAATGCTGAAATATACAGAAGTATTCTGCAAAACATGTAATTATTTTGCTTTTACTATTTTCCTCAACACGTAGGAATGTTACAACACAGACTGGAGAAGATGACACAAGGTACAATAAAACAAATAAGGCAGATTAATGTTGAATAAAAACAACTTTGTTAGCAAGACTTTTTTTTCCTTTGAAAAGATGATTAGCTTCAGTACTTTCTTTTTTGTCTTTCATCTTAAAAAATGTAAAAACAAAACAAAAAGAAAGCACTTTGAACCCAGTCTGCTACTGTTGTATAATTCTGATTTGAGCCCTTTAAGATAATAACATACAAAGAGAATATGAAGAGGCAGCCAAGTGGCTCAGTGGACAGAGTTAGGCCTGGAGTCAGGAGGTCTTAGGTTCTAATATGACCTCAGATAATTCCTAGCTGTGTGATCCTGGGCACATCACTTAACTCCAATTGGCCGGCCCTTCATACTCTTCTGCCTTGGAACTAATACTTAGTATTAATTGTGTGAATTTAATATAACTTGTACCCCTCTTTCCTTCCTAAAAGTTTTGAAAATCCATTTTGGTCTCACCCAAAACCATTGATTGGGTTGGGAACTTGAGGCCTTAGGCTTATCTGTATATATATATATATATATATGATTCTCTGGTGTTCTGGAGGATGCATGCATCTTGCATAGAGACGGGAGGTGAGAGGCAAACTCGGATTAGTGAGGTGACTGGCCATGTGATTATGTGCCTTTACTTTCTCCAACTCACTCTCACTATTTAATAAATAGTTTTGGGGGCAGCTGGGTAGCTCAGTGTATTGAGAGCCAGGCCTAGAAATGGGAGGTCCTCAGACACTTCTCAGCCGTGTGACCCTGGGCAAGTCACTTGACCCCCATTGCCCAGTCCTTACCACTCTTCTGCCTTGGAAGCAATACACAGTATTGATTCCAAGATGGAAGGTAAGGGTTTAAAAAAATTAGTTTTAATCCTAACATACTTCTAATGTATAAGGTAGGGTTTGTTTGTTTTTTTAATGCTATGAAGCCAACATTTGAAAAATAATGATCCTGACAATTTTTTTGTTTTAATAATGAGCTATTATATATACATATATTAATAATTGTCAAAGGTGAGAATGTCTGAAATCTTGAGATTTCAATAATTTTATTGCTGACACATTTGGCAGCACTGGACAGCTCAGTCTTTCATTGTATTTGATTTGCCTTTTTGGAGTATTGAACAACATTAACACATTATTATATAATTATTCTCTTTTTTAAACAGTTTCTTTTCTTTTTTCATCTAATCCAGACACACAAGTGAAGAACCCTTATCAAAGGTAAATGATATATTTTGCTTTGTTTTGTATTTTAAAGTTATTTCTTGCCCACCTTTTAGAAAGATTGCAGGTGGAAATAGTCTTGAACAAGTTTGCCCCAAGAACAGATTGTACCCATTTAATCCCCCTTTTTAAAAGCAAGCTCATAAAATCATGATCTAGAGTTGGAAGGGACCTTAGAGGCCTTCTAATCTTGATTTAAAAGACGCAGGCAAACATAGCTGCCTACTCCCAACACACACACACAGACACACACACACACACACACACACACACATGCATGCATACTTATACATTTGGCATACCTCCTTAGCCAAGAGCCCATTTTTACTATATTTTAAGCCATGGTCAAGTCAAATTAATCTTTCTTCCTCAAGATAACCCCTCACAACTTGGAAGATGATTAGTCATATATTCTTAAATCTTCTCTTCTTGAGGTTAAGCCTCCCCCATTCCTTCAACTGAGCCCCCCCATAGCATGGTTTCCAGGCTTCTTGAGGCCATCCTGATTGCCTGCTCTGGACATGCTCTGAACCCTTCTAAAATGTGACTCTCAGATGATGTGCTCCAGATGGGAACTAACCAAGTCAGAGCACAGCAGTTAGTGTCTCCTTTCTGTCCCTGGACACTGGGTACATACACTCCATCTACACAGCCACAAGTGAAGGGGTGATTCACTGAGACAAATACAAGACGTGAAACATTTAAATCTTCTGCAGAGATCCCACTTTTCTCCCTGTACCTCGTTCCGCAGCACACAGATGCCACTATTTCTGCCACCGTTTCCTCCTTCGCCTCTGACTACCTGAGGAGGTGACCCTTCTTGTTGCAAAGCAAACCCCTCTACATTCACGAATGAGCCCTTTCCATCCTGACTTCCCCAGCAGCTTGCTTCTTCTATCATCCCCAAACTTCAATCCCTGTCAATTGGCTTCTACAAATATACTTGAATTTCTCCCATCCTTAAAAAAACCTTCAAATGAACAAGCCATCCTCTGGAATTCTGGTTTCATAGCTTTCCTCCCACTTATGGCTAAACTCCTTAAGGGGGCAGTTTGTAGAAGGTGCCTCCACTTTCTTTCTTCTCTCTTCTTAACCCTACAGTATACCTTCTGACCCCATTCAGCCAAAGCCAAGGATATCAGTCTCCTAATTGCCAATTCTAATCATCTTTTCTCCATCTGCATCCTAGACTTCTTTGGAGCTTTTGACATTGTTTGTTGTCTTCCTTTTTACTTTCTTCATTTTGGCTTTTTGTGATCCTGCTCTCTCAATTCTTCTACTTGTCTGGCTGCTCTTTTTCTTGCTACTTTGCTGAATCTTCATTCACGTCTTGCCCACTAACAGTGAGGATCTCCAGGTCTCTGTCCTGGGACCCCTTCTCTTCTCTTTCTGACGTATTTCACTTGGCAATCTATTCACTTTTTTTAAAAGGCCTTGTTTTCCATCTTAGAATCAATATTGTGCATTGGTTCCAAAGCCAAAGAGCAGTAAGTGCTGAGCCATTGGTTAAGTCACTTGCCCAGGGTCACAGAGCTAGGAAGTATTGGAAGCCAGATTTGAACCAGGACCTCCCCACTCCAGACCTGGCTCTTGGTCCACTGAGCCATCTAGCTGCCCTGTCTCTATTCCATTTAATTTCTATACAGATGACTCTTAAGATCTACTTAACCTTTTCAGTCTTTAATCTTAGTGCCTTCCATCTGAGATGCCCCTAAATTTATCCTGTATGTTTACATGTTTCCCCTACTCATTGTAAGCTTCATGAGACCAAGGACTGTTATTTACCTTCCTTTGAATCATTAGCATTTAAGCATTGCCTGGCAAACAATTGATACCTAATAAGTGCTAATTGGCTGAATGACTGTCATCCTACTTGCATATGTGCATCATATTTACAAGGATGTCATAAGACATTCATTTGACAATGCACCTATCCACATTTCTCCATCATATCCTTGGTGAAGTCAATGTGCAATATCTACGTTATTCTAGGCATTGATCAGCCTAAAAACCTCACCAAAAAAGAAAGTCTTGACATGAATTACTCTTAGCAAAACCATGTCAATTCTTAGCACACACCATTTTGTTTCTAAGTGCTTATGCTATGTCAGTTCAGCAAACATGATATATTTACTATGTGCACATCCCTGCATTCTAGGCACTTGAGGAAAAATAAAATTGATATGTTCTGTCAAATCGATGTTATTATGACTTATGCAACTTATTAAAAAGGATTGTTATAAAAAGCTATATAAATCACATATATGAAATTTATGATGTGTATTTATTATGTGGTAAGTGCATTTATTATTGGAATATGACAAATATGTATCAAAGTATGTTATGTGAGTCAGTACAGGTGAAAAGTCATATTCTAGAATGATCAGAGAAAGCTTCCCAGGGGAGTTTCACTGGATCTGGTTAGAAATTCAAATTAAGAGGATTGTGGGAAGATGGCATGGCATGATAGGATCTAAAGAAAGCCAAATTTCTTTCCTCCCTGACTCTAGTAAAACATAAAAATATACCATTTACTGGCAAACTGAGGAGAATCTCTTATAGGTGGAATCCTTTGGGAGCAATGAGGCAGACAAGTCTAAAGCATGGTGCAATTCTAGAGCAATTGGAGAGGTACAGCTTAGCCCAGAGTACCATGGCAGAAGGGCCCTATACCCTGAATCTTTGCAACCAGCAACAAGGGACATGGACCTCAGCCTGAGCCCAGTGCAGGGGCCAGTCTCAGATTCCCATAGCAAGAAGCATAATCTAGGAGAGCATTTGAGGCTCAGTAGCCTTCATACTTGGGACCAGGCAGCATCTGCCCTGTATTCCAAGAATGTAGGAGAACCTGACCCCAAGCACATAGGTGAGCAAACCATGAAAAACTCCAAATACAATGAGGAAATACCGTAGGCTGAGAGATACCCAAGGGGAAGCACCATGGAAGAAAGTGACCCCACAGGAAATCCAAGTGAAGCCTGGGAGAAAAAAAAATTTCCTGGCCACAAGGACTATAAGAATTACTGAGAAGAATGAAACAAATACTAAGTAGGACGGCTGAGGAGGAAAATATCCACAAAAACTGACACTTTGGAAGAGAACTGGAAAGTCTGAGCCAATATTTGAATGTCCTGAAAATTTGAGTAAAACAACTTATTGAGATAATAAGAAATATTAAAACACAAAACTGAAAAAAAAAACAAAAAATATATTAAAAGCAACTGAGTTGGCAAATGGCCCAAGAAGAGATAATCTATGAATTATTGGAGTATCTGAAAGCAAAGATCAAAAGGAAAGAAAGAAATAAAATTTTGGGGTGTAGGGGTGGGGTAAAGGGAAGAGAAAAAAAGCTGCAATAGGGCAGAAACAGGCTACTTTTTATGTAGATCACAAATGTCAGGCAAATTTCCTCTTTTACCACCTTCTTTGTAAGGAGAAAGGGATAGAAGCAGAGAGAGGAAGAAGTACAAGAAGACAAGATGGAAGGAAATATCAATCAAGACTAAGAATGTGAATGGGATGAACTTAATCATAAAAAAAAGAGGGTAGCAAAATGGCTTAGAAAAAATATTGTTTATAAGAAAAGATTCACATAGAATTAAAATGAGGGAGTGGATCAAAATTGTTTCAGTTGCACTGGACTATTATCAGTGTGATTGGGTTGCTGGGTGGCACAGTGGATAGAGTACCAGGCCTGGAGTTTGATCTTTCCACATTCAAAAATCTGATCTCAAATACTAGTTGTATGACTGATGGCGAGTCACTTAGCCTTATTGGCCTCAGGATCTTTGCCAAGAAAACACCAAATGAAGAGGCAGACAAGACTGAACAGGGTGATTACATTATACTTAAAGGAGCCATAGGTGACAAATCAATATCAATAATTTATATGTACTTTATAGCATAGCATCTAAATACTTAAGAGGAAAAGTTAATTGAATTGCATGGAGGATCTATAATACTGGGGAATCTCAACAGATCCCTTGCAGATCTAGACAAATTTAACCACAAGTTAAGAAATTAAGAACCTGAATAGAACTTTAGAAAAATTAGAGATGATAAATCCCTGGTAATTACTGATTAGTAATAGGGATGATTTTAGATACTTTTCAGTTGTGTCTGGCACCTTTATAAAAAACAATTGGGATCATAAAAATCCTTATAAAAGTGAAGAAAGGGGGCAGCTGGATGGCTTGTAGATTGAGAACCAGGCTAACAATTGAGCAAGTCACTTGATCCTCATTGCCTAGCCCTTACCACTCTTCTGCCTTAGAATCAACATATAGTATTTTATAGTAATCAGTAAATTATATATGTGGCATTTTTGTTTTTCTGCACTTATTTATTTTTTAAAAGCTTTAGAATAAGGCAGGAGATAAAGGTTTTTTAAAAAATAAATAAAAGTGCAGAAAAATAAAAATGCCAAATATAAAATTTACTGATTACTATAAAATAAAATTATATTCAATAGAGGACCCTTGAGGAAAGGACTAAAAGTAATTGGAAGTTTAATAATTTTAAAGAATTATTGGTTTAAATAAAAAAATCATAGAAAAAATAGAAAATTCCATAAAAGAATATGACAATTACAAGACATCCTACAAAACTTTAGAGGATATAACTAAAGCATCTCAGGAAAAATTGTATTTCTAAATGTTTTTTAAAAAATAACAAATCAATGAATTGGTCAATCAATTAAAAAAATTTTAATAATTGCCCAATTAATAATATAGAAATTCTGAAAATTAAAGAGAATAAAGTTGAAAACAAAAAAGTGATTGAATTGATACGTGAAAATATATTTAAAGAAAAAACTAGCTAATCTAAAAAATATTGAAAATGAAATATTGAAAGTGAAAAAGAAGCATTCACAACAATCAATGGGGAAATAAAGGAAATTATCAGAAACTAGTTTTTCTAATTCTATGATAATAAAACTGGTAATATAGGGAAATTGAATGCTTCTAAAATATAAAATTTGCTAATCCAGGTAAGACTTAACAAAGAGGAAATAGCTAATTAAAACACATCTTAGGTGAATTCTAGGGTTAGATGGATTTACAAGAGAATTCTAACAAAAAAACAAAAAATAATCCCAATATTGCAAAAACTATTTACAATAATAGGAAATAACGGTATCCTTCCTCTATGGTTGGAAACAACCATATGGAAAGCAAATATGGTTTTAATATTGAATCCAGAGATAAAAGAAAATCCTGGACTAATATCCCTAGTAAATATTGATATAAAATTTTGAAATGAATATTGGCAGTTTGACAATATATTAGAAAGATTATATACTATTACTAGGTTGGATTTATATTAGGAAGGCAGGGTTGGTTGAGTATAATAAAGACTATAAATTTAATCATGTTATTAATATAAAGCCACATGACTTTCAATAGACAGAAAAGTCTTTTGATTGTGATTCAATATCTGTTCCAGTTAAAAACACTAGGAAGTATAGGAATAGATACTTTTCCTTAATATAGTAAATAATATTAAACAAAAGCCAAGAGCTCACATACTAGGATTAGGAGTAAAGAAAGGAAACTGATTGTCATGATTGCTATTTAGTCCTATAAATGTTAATAGCAATAACATAAGAAATGACATTGAAGTACTAAGCATAGGCAAAAAGGAAACATAATTTTATGTAGATAACTAGAAAATCTTAAAGAATTGATGAAAAGTTAATTCAAACAGTAACTTAAGCAAAATTGCAGGATTAAAAAATAAATTCATACAAATCAAAATTCCCATACCAACAAAATCCAGGAGGTAGAGCTAAAAAGAGATTCTATTCAAGATAACTACAGAAGGTATAAAATATTTGGGAGTGTAAGTACCCAGCTATATCCAAGAACTATATGAATCCAATTCTAGTACCCTATAGAAATTATGAAAGACCAAAATTATTTGAGAAATAGGAATAGCACATGAGTAGGTTGAGCTAATGTAATAAAAATGATTACACTACCTAAATTTACTTACTGAATGTTTTACAAAAGATTTGTTTTATAAAACTAGAAAAAATAATGAAATTTGTATGGTAGAACCAAAGGCAAAGAATTTAAAGGGTAATAATGAAAAATTGGCAAGGAAGGGGGCATAGCAATATCAGATCTTCAAAGCGGTAATAAAGCAGTTTAGGGGGCAGCTGGGTGACTCAGTGGATTGAGAGTCATGCCTAGAGATGGGAGGTCCTAGGTTCAACTCAGGCCTCAAACACTTCCTAGCTGTGTGACCCTGGGCAAGTCACCTATCCCCCATTGCCTAGCCCTTACCACTCTTCCGTGGTACACAGTATTGATTCTAAGATGGAAGGTAAGGGTTAAAAAAAAAATAAAGCAGTGTAGTACTAGTTTAAAGATATGTCAGTTAGTAGAACTGATTATATGTACATAAGATTCCAAAGCAAACAAATTAGGATCATAGTATTGAATAAATTAAAAGTCCCTAGTTACTAAGGAAAGGATGAACAATTTGACCCAAGTCAAAACTGGAAAGCAGTCTGGCAAAACTAGGTATAAATCAATATCCCACACTGTATATTACATGTACATAAGGGATGACATCATAAATTAGAGTAAGGAAGAATTTACCTTTCAGATTTATAAATGGGGATAGAGGCTATGGAACAAGAGAGAAGATCACAGAAAAATGAACAGTTTTGATTATATGCAATTGAAAAGGTTTTGTGCAAACAAATCTAATGCAGTTAAGTAGAAGGGAAACAGATAACTGGGAAAACTATTTGTGGTAAGTTTCTTTGATAAAAGTCTCCTATCCAAGTTATATAAGGAAATGATTCAAATTTAGAAGACTCGAAACCATCCCCCAGGAACCAAATTGTCAAAGAATTTGAATAGGCAGTTTTCAAAGGAGGAAATCCAATAGCCTTGTGAAAAAAATGTTCCACATGACTAATAATTATGAGATGGAAAGTATAACAACTCTGAAGTTCTGCCTCACACCCATCAGTGTAGTAAAGATGATGATAAAAATGACCCATTGGGAGGGGCTGTAGGAAAACAGATATCAGTACCTTGTTGGTAGAGCATCCTGGAAAACAATTTGAAATTAGGTTCCCAAAGTTGCCAAATTGGGTATACTCTTTGACCCAACTACACCATTAAAGGGCCACCAAGAAATCAAAGAAAGATGGGAAAGACTCATATAAACGAACATTGATAGCACCTCTTTCCATAGTTTCCCCAAACTGGAAACAAAGGGGATGCCCACCTATTGGGAAGCGTCCAAGCAAACTGGTATAGAAAGGTAATGGAATATTATTGTAACATGAGTGATGATACAGTCAGTGGGAAAAGTTCCAACATCTGAGGATGAATCATGCCACTCTTTTCCTGTCACAGCAGTGATGGACTTAAATCCAGAAAAAGAGACGCATATTTGGACGTGGCCAGTATGAGGATTTGTTTTGCTAGACTGTCTCTTTATTGAGGGCTTTAAAAAATGTGTTCTCTTATTAATTACAGTTTATTTTCTTTGATGTGTCCCTAACTATTATATTTTGTTCCTTATAGGATGAATATGAACAATAGAAGAGCAGCTAACTACTATTTTTAAAGGCCTGGACAACAGATTGTTTTATGTTGTTTCAAGTTTGTCTTCTCATTGAATTACTCAATTCTATGAATGAATTAAAGAGACACGTTATCTCAGTTCTTTCAAGTTAGTGTAATTTTGGTTAAATGTTTATGGGGTGTTTGTTGTTCAGACATTTCAGTTGTGTCTTTATGACCCCATTTGGGCTTTTCTTGGCAAATATACTGGAGTGTTCTCCATTCTCTACTCTGGCTCATTTGACAGTGGAGGAACTGAGGCAAACGGGGGTCAAGTCCAGACCTGAAGCTCTCTTCATGGTGCCACTTCTCTGCCTTTCTGGGGAGTTGCTCTTAAAATGCTGATTGACGGGGTTGTGTAGTGTTGGAAAGCTGGCCTGAGCAAGAAGAAGACTTGTCCGTGTCCCAGCAAACTCTTGCCATGAAAGGGCAGAGAAAGCACCACTTTTTTTTCCATTTCCTAAATCAATGAGATCTCAGGTCCATTCATTGAGTAGGCCCTTCATCTAGGCTTAGCTGCTCATTTAGATTACTTTGTAGAAGATCTCTGAATCATCTGGTTAGAGTAGCATGACCTTGTAACTTGCCCGGAAACAACAGCAACATTTTAGCAATGGTTTCTTCCACTAAGGAAATGTTTATAAGTGTACCTATATCAAATACAAGCTACTTGAACCACCTAAGTGAAAAGGGATCTGTATATGTTTTATTATTTCCTGCTATTAAAAAATAAATGTCTGAGGCCTTTGCACTTACGTGATTGATTTAATAGCGTTCACTTTTAGGCTCAGCAGAATATGAGGATGAACTGCAGAAAACAAATCTAGAAGTCTCATAAATACACTGTGAGACAAGTTAAAACCTGTGTTTTACAGCAACGAGAAATAATGACTATATATGTGCTCATTTATTTTTGATTTCAAAAGAGCCACAAACAGCTTGTACAAATAAATCCAGGCCTTTTTGTTCAGGCATTGGGGAAACATATTTCTAGATTGTTCTGACATAGAGTTCTGCTATGAGCCAGAGGGATGTGCAGCTTAGAAAGTTGTCAGAAATGACTGTTTTATTTAAAACTAGCTCTGTCAGCTGGAGAACAAGAATAGAACAAGAGCAGACTTGCTGAATGGGGATAAGTTAGCACAGGGAAGAGTTTCTGCCATCAGTACTCCATAGCAGCCAGGGTGTATGCCCAATGCCAGTAAAAACTACAGACTTGGGCATTATCTGCATAAGAGAAACAGAACGCTGCTGTTAGAATTCAGACAAATAATGTCCTAATTTGAGGCCAATTGCAATGAACATGCAAATTGTTTGTGTGCTTATTTTAATTGTGTGTATGCTTTAGTTTTTTCTTCTACTGGTTGAGGATAATATCTGCTCCTTTGGATCATCCACTGACAAATTCTTTGGGGCATAGAAGTATGTCTCTTGGTTAGAGTCAGGAGCTATGTTAAAGTAAGCTCTACTTTAAAGGGGCATGATTGGATTCATCTCCCCACCAAAAAGGATGCATTTGCTACTTGTCTACCATAAAGGCAAGGGCAAGACAGATAGCAAAAGCTCCCTGTAAATCCTTAGCATGAACTAGTTGGCCATTTTAGCTAGTTGGCCTCTTGCCCCTTGAAATAATGAAATACAGAAGGCACAGCCACAACAATGGCAAAGTCTAGGTATGAAGGACAGTATAAGAAAATCGTGTCAGGTCAAGAGCAGGATTAGGGGGATGAGATACTTAAAATGAACTATATATGATGATAATTTCATAATTTTCTTAGGGCAGACCTTGCTTCTGCTTCAAAGGAGATTGACAAAGCATCCATTTGTGCCATTTAAGATTTTGTAAAGGTACACCATTACAAGTTTTTTGCTTGTGTTTGTTTTTGCCGTAGGAAAATCGATCTTACCAAGGACTTACCAAGTCACATAATCCTTTAGCTGTTAGACAGTTGCCAAAGAACTTTTGATAACTGCATTGTACATAACATCAAATAAATGGAGAACTGTGTGCTTTTCTTTTCTCTATAATTAGTTTAATTATACCACGGGACTAGTAAAACCCAAAATTATGGCTTTGATCCTTGATATGGACCAATTAACTTTCCTCTATGCCTTGGTCATGGACTCTAATCCTTATTAATTGGCATCCATTTCTGAGTGGTTGGTTAGTCCTCAGTAAACAAGGAATGAATGAACAAGGAGAAGTGGGTAAAGCACTAGGTATGATTCAGAGCAAAGTCATCACTACTATAAAAATGAGCTTTGTGTTTTATCAACATTTTTGTCAGCATCATCTATGAAAACAATACGTTCTTTATGTTGATTCTGCGTGTTAATCTTAGATTCTTTGTAAAAGAATAAAATATCACACCCAGAACAGTAAGTGGTATAATCAGTTTAGTACGGATGGTACGCTTGAATTGAAAACAGACTTGAGACAGATAGTAAAGGTGATAGTCCCCTCCCAACTCCATTTCAGGGGTCCTCTTTTGGACGTCACCTGTCAAGACTTCTGATTTAAGACCCTTTTCTAACATGATGGACACCTTACTCCTTCCCTCTTCCCACAAGCTGTTAGCCTACTTTGATGGAATCTCCTGATTTCTACTATCTTCTGTAACCCTGTTTGACTTTGGAATCTTGTAGAAGGCGCAAAAAAAATCTGAATTTCTAAAGAGGCTGCTATTTTTTTTTTTGCCTATTTTTGCTAAAAATTTTGTCACAAAATAAGCAAAACATTTGTTCACTCGTCGCCAAACAGTTCTGGGGTTCAGTTTACCTCCTCTTTTTACACGCGTTGATTTCTCTTTGCCCACAGCATCTGTAGAAAAAGAGCAGGGGCTTTCTGTGTGCCCAGGAAGCAAGTTCATCGCCTCTGATAATTTCTCATCTGAATTAGGATTAGGATCTTTTTGGACTTGTGATTTCATTGGTACAGTGACCTGGCTGATGCAACTTCTTACCACTGCAGATGGCAACTGCTCTGCAATTTTTAGGTTTAGTTGTCTGGGGCCAAAATCACACAGTCAGGCCTAGACACAGAAGGTTCTGGCTTCAAATCTGGCCTCAGATACTTCCTAACTGTGATTCTGGGCAAGTCACAACCCAATTGTGTGTCCCTGACCACTCTTCTGCTTTGGAACCAATACTTAGTATAGATTCTAAGACAGAAGGTAAGGATTTAAAAATAAGTAAAAGATATGGTGGGAATGCTTGAAGTTGTTAGCCATCCCTTTCTATTTTTAACAAAAACAAAAAAATGAGGATTTAGTATTTTCCTGGCCCTGGATACTTTTGAGAGTGCAAAGTACTAATTAAAGAGCAATTCAAATTTCATTTTCAATAGAATAAGATGTCCCTAACTAGTCAATGTATGATTAAGTACTAAATATGAATAGTATAGACAAGTTATAAAGAAGAAAGATAAATACAAATAATGGCTGGGGAAGATTTCTGTTTTAGATTCCAAGAAGCAAAATTGCCTACTTTTCCATCTTTTTCTGTCTTCATTATATTCTTTTTCTTTCTTTTCTTTTTTTAAGTTCTTAACTCTAAGAAGGGTACCAGCTAGGCAAATGGGATTAAGTGATTTGTCCAGGGTCACACAGCTAGGAAGTATTTGAGGCCAGATTTAAACACAGGTCCTCCTGACTCTGGGTCTGGTGCTCTATCCATCCTACTTTGTATTTGTTTCATTCTCAGTAATTCTTACAGTCATTGTGGCCAGGGCAGTTTTTTCTCCCAGGCTTTGCTTGGATGAACTACCCGTATTCCTTTTCCTGATCCTGAACTACAGGAATTCTCTAAGACTTTGTCCTTAGCCTCCTACCCTTTTCTCTTTATATTTTCTTCTTGGATTGCTTTTCTATTTGTCTGGCTTCAGCCACCCCTTCTAAGCTGATGACTACCAAATATCATGCACTGATGTCTCCTTGCACTTAAATTTTGTATTTCTAAACAATATGTACCCTTGGGAGTCCTGCCTTTTCTGTTAGAGAAAGACATTTCTAGAAATTTTGGAGATTTTTGTTTTGTTTCTCTCTTTGGGAAAAAATTCTAATTTTGGAAGTTATATACAATATATACAAACATTTTTATTTGGAGAGGGCAGAGGTTCTCCCTTCTCACAAATTTTCCACCTCTAAAATAATTTATATTCATACATTTTATATTAATCAAATATATATAAATTTTAGCACCCATGACAGATTTAAACTAACATTGTTAGTATAGGAATCATAAAAATTTCTGTGGAACTTTGTCCATAAAATCATGTTTTAATATGCCTTAATCTGTGATTTTACTGATGTGGTTACATCGTCTTCCTTTTAGATCATGATCCATCTCATGAACAATGTCTTCTCGATCTTCAAAATTATTGTTCACATTCTTCCATAAATCCTTCACTGAAGATCAATGTGTTAAAAGCTTTCCTTCTAGTCTTTTAATATTATATAAACATCAATGCAGTTTGTCTGCTCTAACTGGCTCTCATTTTTTCATCATACATTTCCTTAATAAAGTCTTGACAATTGTTTTGGGCACATAATGGGAGCTTATTGTTGAGTTGAAATGACTCAACTCTTTGTGACCCCATTTGGGGTTTCCTTGGCAAAGAAATTGAAGTGGTTTGCCATTTCCTTATCCAGCTCATTTTTCAGATGAAGAAACTGAGGCAAATGGAGTCAAGTAACTCGCCCAGGGCCACACAGCCAGTAAGTGTCTGAGGTAGGATTGGAACCCAGGAAGATGTGTCTTCCTGACTCCAGGTCCAGCTGTCAATCTACGGAGCCACCTCAGTTCTCTAGTAGGTGCTCAATAAATGTTTATTGACTGATGGATCATGTGAGTCATGTACCTTTCCATTATCTTATGGGTAATAAAAGAATGCAGAGTGAATGTTTGCTATATCTAATGGAAGGGTAGATATAAGATATATTTGTGTTTTAAATTTTGAAATACAGTTTCATATAATAAAAATGTCCTATTATAGCTTACATGAAAATATTTTTAAAATTCTAACAATGAGACTACAAGCTGCTTTCTTAAATCTAACAGTCTATTTTTGCAAGATTATAAGAATCAGGCCCTCACTCTGGCACTGCCCAGTTATCAGTCCAGCCTAGTAAGTGCCCTTTAAGGAGCCTTGCCTCTGGTCACAGAGTTCAGTATCAAGCCCCATTCTTGCTGCTGGGACCTGGACCTGTAACTCAGACCCAGACCCAGACCCACTTGCCTAGATGCCAATTCTTACTGTTCAAATTCTATGGCCTGATCCTGTTGTTGCCCAGAACCTTTCTGCTAATCTTGCCAGAGTTTCTGGCTCACTTTTCTGAACCCCTATGGAGTCTTTACTAGCTGTTTCTCCTTTTTCCTAAAATGATTTCAGACTTAGCCCCTTTCCTGGCTGGGCTTAGCCCCTAGCTGGCATCAGTGGGATTTGCAGATCCTCATTCTGTATAGTTCAACATCCAATCCTAGTACTGCTTAGCTGGGGTAGCTGGGTAGCTCAGTGAATTGAGAGCCAGGCCCAGAGACGGGAGACCCTGGGTTCAAATCTGATCTGAGATACATCCTAGATGGATGACCCTGGGCAAGTCATTTAACCCTCATTGCCTAGCCCTGACCACTCTTATGCCTTAGAACTAATACACAGTATGGTATTGATTCTAAGATGGAAGGTAAGGGTTAAAAAAAAATGACTTGTCCTTTATCTTCCAATGTGACACAGGTAAAAACTTGAAGATAATTAAACTCAACAAACACTAAACAGAAGAAACCAACCACACCATAACAGAAAAGAAAGCTTTTTTTTTTTACTCTGGCTTTTAATGTTCACAGCTGCAAGCAGATAAAGAACATTCAAAAAAGGAGCTGGGGGAAAAAAAGTGAGGGCAGGTCCCATTTATGCTGCAAAGGTTGCAGAGTGTTTTTTGTACTCTATCTCATTTGATCCTCATAATCCTGGGAGCCAGGTGCTACTTTCCCCATTTTACAGAGGAGGAAACTAAAGTTCAGGGAAGTGACAAGAGGAAGGTGGGGTCACGGAGCTCATTAGTATCTAGGGCAGGATCGGAATGGAGATTTCTGGTTCTAAATCCCAGGATTCTTTCCCACTTATGCCAAGCACAACTTTTGCTCCTGGGAGCTTTGAAGATGATTATTAGCAGCAGTTTTGCTTCTTCTCATTAATTTTTATTAACTTTGTGGATTTCTAAATATTTGCTCAGCTTGGAACAAGCTTCCCTCTGTTAATTTCTTAAATAGCTGTCTCTTCAAACATAGACCAGTTTCTTTCACATAATGTGGAAGATGAAAGAATCTAAAGTAGGCAAGGAAAAAAAAGGAGTAAGTCAGAAGGTCAAGGTTTAAAAAAAAACAAGGTAATATGAGAGATCTAAGAAGGGAGAAAAAAATCACTTCTGTCTAGACAGAGTTTCATGCAAAGGTAGAAGAGTATAGTGGATTTGATGTCTGATGATATCTTAATTCCAATCCTACCTCTGATACTTTTTTAACTGACTATTGACAAGTCTACGAACCTCTGCTTCCACAGTTGTAAAAGTATTCAGAGCTACCTTGGGGGTCAGTATGGAGGATTCATGAGAGAGAAAAAAGCTGGAAATAAAGGAGAACACTGAGGAGACCACTATTATAATTGTCCAGCTGAAAGCTAAGATCTATGATCTACCATCTAATGAAAACACAAACTATAGTAGTATGGGAGTAGAAATGAGAGAGAGAGAGATGTTACTGAGGCGGAGAAGTATCTTAGGGTGATGCAAAGATGGCAAACAGCCCCAAGTGTAGTCTGAATCGGATTAAATGTAATTGGGATAGAGTTAAAGCACAATAGAACATATGGCTGGTTTTCCAAGTCAATATGCAGACCTCAGGAATCGGTTTAATGGCCCCCATTTCTATTTTGAGTTTGAATAAAGAACTAGGTTCTGAGCACAGAAAACACAGGTTCCAGTCCTATCTCTAGCTCCATTGTGTGGGCTCTAGCATGCAATGCAAGCTCGGGCAATTTTCTAAGACTATAAATTAGAGAAGAGTTGCTGATCTCTTTTGAAAAAGGAAGTTCCTTACATCAATTAAACCACAAGCCTGGACAAAAACAAAAAAAAAATAATGGAACATGGCAATTGTTGAGGAAATGGAAAGAAAGCAAAAAATAATAGATCTCAAGTTCAAATCGCCAAGAGAATTCTTATTCTCTTAGAAATTCTTGAATTTCTATGACTATCAATAGAAATAGGGAAGTTTTAGAGGAAAAGATAATGGAAGGTGGGGTCACCCAAGCTCATATGCTTTTGGACATATTTGAGGCAATGATAAGATATCAATTATTTATTTACTTTGTACCTAATCATTAAGTATCTACTTTATGGCAAGCATTGAGATACAAAATAAAAACCAGTCTGAGCCCTCAAGGAACTTTTTGTTGTCAGGAAATAAAATGTATGCATATACATAAATACAAAATAGATAGAAAATAGATGCAAGATATTTGGGGTAGGGCGGGAAGGAATGGTATCTAGCATCTGGAGAGGATCAGGAAAGGCCTCATGTAGGAAGTAGAACTTTAGCTGGGTCTTAAAGGAAGCTAGAGATTCTAAGAGGTGGAGGTAGAGAAGGGGAACTTGTTGTGCAAATGGACACTTGGAAATAATGACTTTTTTGTGCTACCCCATTCCCAATAATTCCCTCAGATGGTAAATATTTCACACATTTTCTCCCTATTGACCCAACCATTTGGAGTTAATGGCATACCCTTTGACTTCCATTGCTAATTCCAGATCATCACATACACTTGGTTCTACAAAGAAATTTGGAATTATCCTAAGACATGACTAAAATGTCCATATCCTTTGGCCTAGGGCCCTCGCTGCTAGTCCCATCAAGAGGTCAGAGATAGAAATGTTCCATATACCAAAATACTTACAGTATCGGGCAACTGGACATAAAGTTGATGTCTATCATTTGGGGAATAGGTAAGCATTCATTATTATAATGTGATATTATACTATAAGGAATGAGTATAAAAGGGGGCAGCTGGGTAGCTCAGTGGATTGTCGGGCCTAGAGATGGGAGGTCCTAGGTTCAAATCTGGTCTCAGATACTTCCTAGCTGTGTGACCCTGGACAAGTCACTTAACTCCCATTGCCTAGCCCTTACTTCTCTTCTGCCTTAGAACCAATACACAGTATTGATTCCAAGACAAAAGGTAAGGGTTAAAAAAGTATAAAGAATACCAAAAAGCATGATAGGATCTCTATGAACCAATGCAAAGTGAAGTGAGCAGAACCAAGAAAACTATGCACAATTATTCCAACAATGTAAGGGGAAAGAATAGCTAGCCTAAACACCAAAAACCTATTTATAATGATCAAATATGACTTGGGAGATGATAATGTACCTCCTTATTGTTGCATAAGTTGGAGGACTAGAGGTGTATAATGTTACATAAACTATCATAGCTAGTTTTTGGTTATTTTTATTATTTTTTTATTTTTAATTTTATATTATATAAATATAAATTAATATCCAATAACTCCAAGTATTATATTTTATAAAGTTTATTAATAATCACTTGAAGTAGAAAGAAAATAACTAAAAGAAATAGAAGTTCAAACTTACTTATCTAATAAAAAGTAAATCCACATGTGTAGATCCTCCTGCCTGGCATAAAGACCCCTTTCCCAGCCGCAATCAGGGGCGGAAATAAAAGAGAGAGGGAAGAGTTACACAAAACATATATCCTCCCTATTTTAGCTTGTAATGTGAGAAGGAACATGGGAAGCTGGGATTTAGAGTCCTGGGGAGCAGATTTTAATTATATAATTATTATTAATAAATATTATATATTTATAGCATTAATTTTGCTGCACTATTTCCCCCCTATTTCTTTAATCACATTAGTTCTTAGGGCACAATAATACCTTCTATCTTAAAGTCAATATTGTATATTGGTTCCAAGGCAAAAGAACAGTAAGGGTTAGGGAACTGAGGTTAAATGACTTGCCCAGGGTTACCTGGCCAGGAAGTGTCTGAGGTCAAATTTGAACCCAGGACTTCGCATCTTTTTATCTGCTAGGAGCCATCAAGCCACGATGTTTTGACATAATCACTCATGGAAACCAAAAGTGGCTCCTAGGAAGGATGGAAACGTCCACTGAAATCCCCCTGAGTGACTTTCCTTATTAACATCCCCTTATTATTGGAATTGCTATGATTATTCCCCAGGAAAAATAGATGAAAGCAACATGCTTGCAGGGTTAATACAGATGTCCCACTCTGTCCCCCCAGAATATCACCAGGAGATCCCCCACACAAAATTGAACCTAAGGATCCTCATGTACCCACTTAGATAGGACACTCTTTACTAGGCTTAAAACTTCTGGCAAATCTGTGCTCGGAATTCCCCAACCTAAATCTGGTCATGTTGATTCTATACTCTGACCCTGCATATGGCAACAGTGTTTTTGTTGACTATCTTCTTAGGCTTCACGTCTGTTGTTAGGAACTATGGAAACATGTATGTTGAGAATGAAACTGTGTGCCAAGTAGGTGTGTGATCATGAGGTTATAAAATAAAGCCAAGCTTCAGCCAAAGTGGAGCAGTTTATCCTGTGAAACCTGTGCTGCAACTTGAATACAAAATCTGAGTCCCATCCATCTTTTTGCCGACACTGTCCCATCTCCAAGACCCCATCCCCTGTGGGAGGCTGGATCCCTACCTCCCCCACAGCATTTATCCACTGAGCCACCTAGTTTTCCCCAGGAAGGTTACATTTTGATGGAATGGGATAAAGAGCACAGATGGAAGAAATAGCTATAGTCAAAAAGAAGACTGCTTCATTCTGAGACATGAAGATAGCTTGTATGATGACTGGGATTTTTTGAGTTGTGGAATAGAGTAGTTGAAGATCTAATCAGACAGTCTTGGTCCCCTTAGGAAAGTATGAAGCAAGGTCATCTCCTTTGAGAGAATGTTAGGTGGGGGGTGAAGCAGGAGTTTGAAAAGGTCACCATGATGAATGTGACAAATGCAACCATTGTTTGGAAGCAGTTGTGGACTGACACAGACCTGAAGGTTTAAAATGAGAGTAAGTAATCTGTGCAAATTCTGCAGCTGGAATTTGTCCCTACTCAGAGTGGCTCTCTGGGAAGGTAGGAATCTGACTCAGTTTAGCTGTTCCCAGGGATATTCAACTCTCCTATAATTTACTAAGGCTACCAAGGCATTTGGATCAAAAGCAAATATGTATAAGGCATGTGAAAAGAACAGATTAGGGGATTTATACCTAAATCTCTAGTAAGGGAATAGTTATTACTCATTTCTCAAGGAAACCAAATGTCATGATAAGAGGAAAAGCAGGTTTAGGAAGAGTCAAGGAGTGGGAGAGATTGAATATCCAGTTCAGAGATGGAGGTAGAACAGTTCTGAAGTCTGAGGTAACCTCGAGTAATCCTAACAATATAGTCAGAGAATATTCTGTAATCTGTGTGATCTCAAGGAAAACATCCCACCTCTTTGGATCTTAGTTTTTTCTTCTGTAAAAATGCATTCAGCTGTTTTCTTCCATATGTCTTTATATATCTTCTGATATTTCTTTAAATTCTTCATCATATTCATTCTTATGGCATTCATATGGCATAAGATATGGCATTCATATCTTATGGCATAAGATACCATTATTTATAGGCCATAATTTGTTCAGAAATTTCTTTCAAGTTTTATTTTTCTGCCATTATAGTGCTGTTAGGAATATTTTTGTCCTTTCTCCACCATCAATAATTTCCTTGGTTCAAAGTCTCAGAAGTTTGCCCAATCAACCAAAAGGTATGGGCATTTTTATAACTCTCATTGTATAATTCTATTCATATACAACATATGCACATAAATATTATACTTATAAATATATAATAGTGTGTATATTTCAACCACAGCTGTGCTAAGTTTTAATTTTGTCTCCTTTTATTATTTTTGCCAATTTGATTGGTTTTAGATGATTTGTCAAAATTGGCTCAATTTGTATTTTCTAGTTACTAGAGATTTTGAATATTTCTCATGTTGATATCAAAAAAATTTGTTTTGTTTTGAGAATTACTTTTTCATGTATTTTAATCTTTCTAAGACAAGCTCTTGGTTTAGATGTCACACTTCTATCATAAATATATGATCCAAAGCTTTCTTCCCTCCCCCTTAGTTTTTTCTTTCCTATTTACTTCTGGATATATTGATTTTTGTTGTGTTCAAACCTTTTTTTATACAATCAAATTAATACCTTTTATTTTATGATCAACTATTATGACTTACTAAAAATATATTTCCTCTATGTAGTTGTGAAAGTATACTTTCTTATCCTCTCTATATTTTTTTTTGTCTTCAAAGTACCTTTTATTTTATTTGTACTTAATTTTTCAATTCTTTTCCCATGGTTACATGATTCTTGTTGTCTCCCTTCCCTTTTCCCTCTCAGAGCTGACAAGCAATTTCACTGGGTTATACATATATTATCTTTGTGAGTGCATTTTTAAAATATGCATTGTTAATACCACTGTAACTTATTATGTGTATGGCATGAGTTTATGATTTCTTCCCATTTTCATTGTGATAATGTTATTCAGTTTTTCCAATCATTTTTGTTTAATAATGAATAATTCTAGGGCTCAGTGGATTGAGAGCCAGGCCTAGAGATGGGAGGTCCTAGGTTCAAAGCTGGCCTCAGCCACTTCCTAGCTGTGTGACCCTGGGCAAGTCACTTGACCCCCATTGCCTAGACCTTACCACTCTTCTGCCTTGGAGCCAATGGCTCCAAGACAGAAGGTAAAGGTTTAAAAAAAAATCTGGCCTCAGACACTTCCTAGCTGTGTGACCTTGGGCAAGTCCCTTAACCCTCATTGCCAAGCCCTTACCACTCTTCTGCCTTGGAACCAATCCACAGTATTGATTCTAAGAGGGAAGGTAAAGGGTTTTAAAAAAATAATACTTTTTCATTTTGTTGATCATAGATTTGTTGAACCCCTGACTATGGTATCTGGTTCTAGCTGATTATTTTATGGCTTCTTTCCCTGATCTATTTTTCTCTTTTTTCTAGTACCAGTTAATTTTTATACTTATAGCTTTAGAATATAATTTAAGATCTGGAAGTTCAAGATCCTTTTAACGCCTTTTACATTTTTATAATTTCCCTTGATATCCTTGATCCTTTGTTCTTCCATATAGATTTTTATCTTTTTTTAAAAGAATCCATGAAATGGGGGAGAGGGGAGGGGGCTGCTAGGTAGCACAGTAGACAGAATGCCAGGCTTGGAGTCAAGAGGATCTGGGCTCAGATCTGGCCTTAGACATTTCCTAGCTGTGTGACTGGGTAAGAATTGATACTGAGACCAACAACATGGAAATAGGTTCTGATCAAGGACACATGTAATAATACCCAATGAAATTGCCCCTCAGCTGTGGGAAGGGTGGGTGGAGGGGAGGGAGGGAAATAATGTGATTACTGTAACCAAGGAATGATGTTCTAAATTTACTAAATAAATTAATTTTAAAAAATAAAATGACATAAATGTCAGTTATCATTAAAACTTTTATTCTAATTGATCTAAGAAAAAAAAAGAATTGATACTGAGGTAGAAGTTAAGGGTTTTTAACTAGTAATATAAGGATATTTGTTCATTAAGATTTCTTCTTTATTTTTCATATTATGTAATTGAATTGCCAATCAGTACAGCAAACAATTGACTGCTCCAATTCTTCTGTAAACTTCAGATTTTCTAACTTTATAGTGGGTCCTAAATGGCATGTCCTATTCTTTCCTTTTTCAATGAATATATAAAACCTGTCTGAGTCATTATCATAAAGTTGTTGATTTTTTCTTCCTATACATTTATCATCTTTTATTTTCAGTTGTAAAATCCCTGACATAGTAGGCACTCAAAAAATGTTTGTTGATATACTCAAGTTGACTTTATTCACCACTCTATAAAGTCCTACAAGATGGTGTTGCTTATTTCATCCATCCTTTTTTAAACACGTTGTACTATCTTCTCAGTTTGTGCCCATAAAACAAGCTTACATATGAATCTTAGGGAGCAAAAAATAATATGGGTCTTAGTCATTTAAAAATTTCCTGCCAGTATGCATTTTTAGTTATTGACTATGATGTTCCCAGAGAATATATTGCCCTTGTAAGAGCTTGGTCAGTTTTTTCCTTTGATTTCATTTGTGATACAATCTATAAATAAAACCACTTAAATATTTTTTTATTCAGTTACTTGCAATATTTGGTTATTTGAGGATGTAGACTGGTAAGGTTTAAAGCTGATGTCATGGAAACAGCAAGAAAGAGCTACTTTTATTTTCTTTATCTTTATTTATTTAAGACCAGTAAACAGTTTTTAAATATCTCCAAGATGGGGCAGCTGGGTAGCTCAGTGGATTGAGAGCCAGGCTCAGAGATGGGAGGTCCTGGGTTCAAATCTAACCTCAGACACTTCCCAGCTGTGTGATCCTGGGCAAGTCACTTGACCCCCATTGCCTAGCCTTTACCACTCTTCTGCCTTGGAACCAATACATAGTATTGACTCTAAGATGGAAAGTAAGGGTTTTAAAAAAAATGTCTCCAAGAGAATTTCTTAAAAAAAAAAAAGTTGAACTTAATGACCATCAACAATAACAAAGAATCAAATAACCCTATATACAAGTATCATGAAAGTGTTACTATGGATTCCTAAGAGGGTTCATGCTTTCCTCATTTCTCTCTCTTGTGAAGAAAGAAGGTGGGATTGAAACTCTCACAGACCATGATTATGTTTACCAACAGGGCCAGCTTGGAGGTCAGACTTTCTACTCTGGTCCCTTGTAGCTCTCCTTTCTCTTAGCCTGAGTCAGAAGGACAAAGAGAAAGGTATAGGCTCAGGGATAGAACCATTGATGACTGTAACTCTTTCTAGGGGAATTCCAAGTGAGCCCAGTTCAAGTTGAGGGTTCTAAATGATAGGGAAATTGTAGAACCATTCATAAAATAATAATGTAGCTTAATAGCCTTCAGAGATATCTTTTCAACCCCAAAGCCAGAATTGAAGGATTTTAGCTTATATACCCCATGAAATATGGGAGAACCTTCAGTGCTGATTCCCCATGCACATTCTCATCATGTTAAGGACATATGCCTGTGGATAATGGGAATGGACTAATTTATTTAAAAAGAATCGGTCATAAACCTGATTCCAACATTATGAGGTCATTGGTGGTCTTTAAAGAAGGGCAAACAACCATAACCACCATCACCATAAGCAGTAGGGGATAGGGAGACAGGAAACATGGCTTTTTTTTCTTTTTCAGTTCCATCTAAATGGATGAAAAGGGGGAGGAAATGAGATTGAATGAGAGCAGCCAGGAACATTCAAGGCTGGGGCATACTTTTGGGGCAAGCCACTATTGCTACTGCCTCTAATAACTAAAATTTCCAACCTCTCCCCCACAACACTGTAAACTTCAGACTCTTATTCCGTCCCTTTGCCACAAACCTTTCTAGTCATGTTCTCAATGATCATTTTGTTGCTCCACATGCCGTCTTAGATGGTGTAGACTCTCCCCTGTAGTTTGCTTGAGTTTCAGGCAGGGATATATTGGTAAATGTTTAACAACAAGCTCTCAAAAAAATGTTCTGTGATTAAAAATTCAGTCTTCATTATTAACATTTTCTCATATTTTTCTTAAGTTTAGTCAATAAAACAAATCAAGTCCTTATTTGTGTTCCCAATTGTATTCCCAATTCAATGCCTACTCCAAAAATCTTAATAAAACAAACATTTTCAAATATTTAAACAAATAATTTTGGCTTGTTCCAGCAAATTCCTGTTTTCAGGCCTCAAAACATACAGTCTTAAATCCTAGGGGATGTATCTTCCATTTTTTTCCAGCTTAAGAAGTTGTTTAAAAAAAACCTCATTTTTCAAATATCTATGCAGTTATTCCATAGATACTTGCCTTTGGCCCCTCTCCTTTGTCCCACAACTAGAAAAGATAATACATAAAACACTTATAATAAATTAGAACCAAACAAATTAACGGACAATAAAAAACAAAAGGTTTTGTTTTAAATTCCTTCCTAAATCTTCCAGGATAATTCATGCATACAAAGATAAAGGGAATTTATAGTGGAAAGAGGCCCCATTTGGATATATAGAGGAACTGAGTTCAAATCTTAGTCTTCCAAACTACCTGACAGGTACTTTCTTGTAGCATCCAAAGGTGACAGATTCATTTACTCATTATATGGATGCTATATAGTAAGTTGAGAGGGGCCCACCTTCTACTCCCCTTTAGAGACTGACTCTGAAAAAAAAGCTTGGGGTTCAGGTCCTGTTTTGTTTATCATTTTCAGTTCTAGGTGCTGGAAGAAGAGCTCTGGCCCCAAGAATCTTGGAGCTTGGAATTCTAGGCCAGATTTTGATGTCAGCTCAGTAGGAAAATCCCAAGAAGCCAGTCAGGGCATAGGGGAGTGAGGTTTAAGTCTTAGAATTTAGTGGAAATTATATTATATAGGAACTGAGCTAAACTGTGAACCTAATTCCCTCCCCCAAAGACCAACGTAGCATAGGGAGAATTATGTCCCCAAGTTTTAGGGGGAACTTTTTGCATGCTTATATTTATTATACCTCTGCAATAAATAGTCCTTTGTAAAAGCTAATATGCCTCTTAAGTGGTTAAATAGAATTGGGGTGCTTAGATTAGGGTGCATAGCATTAGGATAACATAGTTGTTAGGCACTTGAGCCATTGGCAAGACCTCTGGTCACCCTTAAAGCTACCCTAGGTAGGAGTGAAATGTAACAAATCTGGCCTCTATGCACAGAGGCCAGAGAATCACTGCTGTGTACATCCTGGGGTGTGAATTCCTGGTGGAAGGAGTCCTCACACCTGGAGTTCCCCAAGCTAATGAATCACAGATCATTTGCCTATTTAAAAAAAAACAACTTCAATGCAAATTTATTGAGTGTACATTATGTTTCTACTTATATACTAGACTTTGTATGAGGGTGAAGAGAATTATTACATATCATCCTGGCCTTAAAAAAAATCTTTAATCTAGCTGAGGAAATAAGAAATTAGCAAAATTTAGATGATAGATGGTAAAAATGCAAAAAATGTTATAATGTTTAAGTTATACAAATTGCTAAAAGTGGTATAAGTAGTTAAATACTGTGGAAATTCAGAGGAGAGTGGGATCATTTGAGGCCGAGGTGGTTGATTTGCAAAATATTTTTTGCAAGTGATGCCACTGCTGTTATTATTATTCCCTTCCTGTCAGGAAGAAGATAAGAGAGAAGTACTTTTTCCTTTGACTTCACAAGGACACATTGCTGGGATCCTTCTCTTCTCAGTGGAGAGAATTATGTCCATTCGGTAGCAGGGGCTGCTTGGATGCTGGGCCCTGCAATTTATAGATTATTTCAAAGAGTTCTTGTCTTAATTTTCTCTTTGCTGTGATGGGAATTTGTTTGCTTGTTTTGCATAAGTGAGCTAAAGAGGAAAATACGACTTTTAGGAAGCCATCCAAGCTAGGTTCTAGGGTTAGAAGGGACTTTAGAAATCATTTGGCTCCTCTCCTTCATTTATAGATGACACAACTAAGATATGGAAAGGCAGAGATTGGGAGAGAGGGGGGGAAGGGGGAGAGAGAGAGAGAGAGAGAGAGAGAAAAAGAGAGAGAGAGAGAGAGAGAGAGAGAGAGAGAGAGAGAGAGAGAGAGAGAGAGAGAGAGAGAGAGGAAGGAGAGAGGGAGGTTGGGAGGGAGATCTGAAGGTAGGTTCTATTACTCCAGATCTAGGGTTCAAACTGTATATTTTAGACTGACTTTGCTGCTGCTCCTCTTCTGTGTTTTGAGAAGGTAGGGCAAAATAAGGTCCCAGCTAAGATGAGGTTCACCAGAGGAACCCAAAGGTTTTTACCTTTGGGGAGGACCTCAACTGTAGGGAAGATGGGGACCAACTAGAGAGGAAAGGAGTGTTGTTGGCACTGTTTAGATTTGAGTCCTTTGTGTTTTCTATGGGGTAAAATGGTTTATGTTTTATTTACCTAGTTGATGCCATTGGAGCTGAAGTCCCTTATTTCTCTTATTAAGAGAGAAGGGTTTCAGGGTGATCCTGAGATGTGGGCAAAATGAGCCAAAGTCTGATGTCTTTTTTTAATTCAAAGATATTTTATTTTCCATATTATATATTATAATAATTTTCAGCATATTCTGAAATTATAAGATCCAAATTCTGTCCTTCCCTCTCTTCCCTCCCCCCCTCTTGGAAATGGTAAACAATTTGTTCTGGATTATATGTATGTTATCATGCAAAACATACTTCTATATTAGCCATTGTTGTAAGAGAATACTCATATAAAACCAAAACCCCAAAATAAAATCATAAATAAACTAATGTGAAAAGTAGTATGTTTTGATCTATATCTGACTCCCAATAGTTCTTTCTCTGGAAAGTCATAAGTCCTTCAGTATTGCTGAGATTGCTGAGAGTAGCTAAGTCTTTTACAGTTGATCATCATACAATATTGTTGTTACTGTACATGGCATTTTTTATCCCAGTTCTGCTTATTTTATTCTGCATCAGTTCATGTAGATCTTTCCAGATTTTTTCAAAATCATCCTGCTCAACTTTTATAGCACAACAGTATTTTATCACAGATATATACCACAATTTGTTCAGTCTTTCTCCCATTGCTGGACATCTCCCCAAGGTCCATTCCTTTGTCATCACAAAAAAAAAACAGCTATAAACATTTTTCTACAAGTAGGTTCTTTTCCATTTTTTTCTCTTTGGGTTACAATCCTACTAGTACTGGTATTACTGGTATGCATTGTTTTATATATAGTCCTTTGGGGCATAATTCCAAATTGATTTCCAGAATGGTTGGATCATTTCATAACTCCACCAGCAATGCATTAGTGTCCCATTTTTGCCACATTCCCTCCAGAATTTATCATTTTCCATTACTGGCATACTGACCAATCTATTAGGTGTGAGGTGGTACCTTAGAGTTGTTTTAATTTGCTTTTCTTCAATCAAAAGGGGATTTAGAACATTTTTTTCATATGATTATTGATAGCTTTGATTTTTTATCTGAAAACTGTGTATTCATATCCTTTGAGCATTTATCAGTTGGGGAATGGCTTGTATTATATGATTTAGTTCTTCATATATTTGGGAAATGAGACCTTTATCAGAGAAATTTATTATAAATTTTTGGGGCAGTATTCCTTAATTTTAAAATTATTTATTAATTGATTGGTCATTTGACTCTTTTCACAATCTGGCAGGGCAAAAAAAAGGGACCTTCCTTCCTCTGGAGTAGGTTTATATACTATTCATGGGTTCATCATTCCATCACTCATCACTCAGTCCTTCACCTTGATATCCCAAGACATCTCTGACTGGTAAATAGCACCTGAGGAGGTAGACTTAGACATTTTGATTCCTCCCTCATTACTTCATCACAAGAGGGCAGTGTTCTTACTGCAACCCAGAAGATGCCAACACATTCAGCAAGGTGGAATCCAACATGGCTACTAGAGCTTCCTGACTTCATTTAATCAGGGTTCACTATGGTTGCTCAGCCTTGACCTTAATCCTTTTATCCTTAACAAAGCAAAAAGATTCTGACCCATTTTCATAGCCTAGGGGAAAACGAAGTCTGGAGTTTTGTACCATGTTTCAGCCTAACCTGGGGAGGCTAAAGGGAAAATTATTTCACATAATATTACAATTCAATATTAATTTCTACAATCATCACTGCTACCCTTGCCCTTTTTTCCCCTTCAGTTGAAACATCATAGATTTTGTCACAGTCACTTATTTTAACTCTGTGTACACAATTTTCTATTTCAGGATTGTTTCTTGTAAACAGCATATTGTTGGGTTCTGCTTTCTAATCCACTTTGCTATTCTGTTCCATTTTATGGATGAACTCATCCCATTCACATTCTCGGTTATGATCGCTAATTCTGTATTTCACTCCATCCTCTTCTCTTAAACTTTCCCTTCTCTTCCCCCTTTTCTATGCTTTCCTTCATTTAACCACATCCTCATTCCTTAGCCCAATTTTTCTATTTCTATTTTTCAGCTGGCTAAGATATAGTTCTATATTGTGTGTGTGTGTGTGGTGGTGGTGGTGGTGGTGGTGGTGGTTTGTGTGTGTGTGTCTTAACCAGTTGAGATAAATGAAGTCCAAGTATTAACTCTATTTCTCCCTCTCCTAGTACTTTTCCTCACACTTCCATTCCTCTTTTGAGATTATCCAAACATAAAAGCAGCATGCACAGCCCTTCTGCCTAATTAGACTCCCTCTATGATCCCTGGTGATAAAAAAAAGTTTTAAGAGGTTATATGTATCGTCTCTTTAAGTAAAAATACAAACAGTTTAAGCTTGTTTAGTTTCTTATGATTTCTCACTCATGTTGTACCTTTTTATTATTCTCTTGACATGTGTTTATATGTCAAATTTTCTAATTTAGCTTTGTTTTTTTCACTAGGAATTCTTAGAAGTCCTCTATTTCATTAAAGGTTCATTCTGCCTCCTTCCTTCCCCCCCTTGTAGAATTAGGTTCAATTTTGCTGAATAGATTATGCTTATTTGTAACCATAGGTCCCTTTTCTTCTGGAATATCATATTCCAAGTTCTTTGCTTCTTTACGATGATGGCTGTTAAATCTTGTGTGATCCATCCTGAGTATGGTTCCTTGATACATGAATTCTTTCTTTCTAGCTACATGTAATACTTTCCCCCTTGACCCAGGAACTTTGGATTTTGGATATAAGATTGCTGGGAGTTTTTGTTTTGAGATTTTTTTGAAGAGATTATCACTGTATTCTTTAAATTTCTTCTTGCCTATGGTTCTAATATATTTGGGCAGTTTTCCTGAAATATTATATCTAAGCTCTTTTTTTTTAATGACTTTAAGATAATTCAATTTTTTTAGTCCCATGATTTTAAAATGATCTATCTTTGATCTATTTCCCAAGGCAGTTTATGAGATATTTTGCAGTTTCTTCAGTCTCTTAACTTTGTTTTTATTATTTCTTAGGGTCTTATGGAGTCATAGGTTTCTATTTTGCTAAATCTAATTTCCTAGGAGTCATTTTCTTCATTATGATGTTGTACCTATTTTTCTAAGTTGTTAATTCTTTTTTTGTATCTTCCTTCTCTTGTCCTTGCTTCTTTTCCAATATTTTGCTCTCCCATTCTTTTAAAAGTTTCTTTTAAAAATAATTTTTAGTTCTTTCTTAAACTCGCTTCTAGGAATTCTTGTTTCATGATGTACAAGCTGCAATTTTTCTTTGAGACTTTGCCTATAGATAAATTTAAGCCATTTTCTTCCTGTGTCTTTCTGTTGCCATAATAGCTATTTATAATGAGGTTCTTTTTTTCCTCTCATTCTTCTAGCCTATTTCTTGACTTTGGATTTGATGTTAGCACTGGATTCTATGTAGTTCTGGCAGGAGGCAATTGATATATAGTATGAACTATTCTCCTTTTATGTCCTTCTGCTGCCTACAAGCTTTTGGTGCTCCCAAAGTGGTGTGGTCTAGGGTCATCTCTGTTTAGCTCTGCAATTTCCTGATCCAGGTTTGAGTTTGTTCTTGCTCAGAAGTTTCAGTAGATTTAGTCATTGTTAGGTTCTTCAGATTTGGAGTGACAGAACTGCCAACTCCCCTTTTCTCTAAAGTTCCTTCCCTGTTTACTACTGCAGGGTTAGACACTGGGCTAAAGGCTAGAAGTGAGTCACTTCTCTGCTCCTGGGAACAAAGCTATACAGCCACATTTCTGGAACTTGTTCTTTGTTCAGTTTACAGCAAGGGTCACACTAAAAATCTATTTTTCTCTAGAATAGGATTCAGAACTGAATTGAGGGCAAGAGATCTGCCAGGTGCTATAGGTGTTACCTGTTCTTGCCTGTTGTTTTTTGGTTTAGGAATCCCCTGAAATCTCTTTCTGCCCTGGTGCCATCTTGATTTGCTTTCAGTTTCTGGATTCTAGAATGCTTTACATTCATTCTTTTTTTTTTTAAATAACCCTTACCTTCCATCTTGGAGTCAATACTGTGTATTGGCTCCAAGGCAGAAGAGTGGTAAGGGCTAGGCATTAGGGGTTAAGTGACTTGCCCAGGGTCACACAGCTGGGAAGTGTCTGAGGCCCGATTTGAACCTAGGACCTCCCATCTCTAGGCCTGGCTCTCAATCCACTGAGCTACCCAGCTGCCCCCTTTTGCATTCATTCTTGATCAGGTACCCGACTCTCCATTCACTGTCTGCAGGCATCCACTTAAGTTCCCCTTGGCTGGAAAAACAATTCATTGTGACTTTTTCTTGATTGAATGCACATTGATACATTTTCTAGATCCTTGTGGAGAAGGGAGAATAGGGAGCTAGATTCAACTAGTTTTTTTCTGATTTATTTCTTGATTCTCCTCCTCTAGGGAATCATCAAAGGGGTAATCTATGTTTGTGCCTAACCTTCGCCTCCAAATCCAGGTCTTACATCTGCTTCTGACCTCCCTTTTAAAGGCTAGTCCTTAGTGCCAACTTGAGGGTATGAACTCATCAGCAAGGAAGTGTAACTAAATGGTCCCTACTTCTACAGTAACTTTGAAGCTAAGAATTTGTGTCTCAGACAATGGGCCCCATTTGCAACAAAAAAAATTTTTTTGATTGAAAAGCTTTTTTAAATTGAAAGCTTTTTTCTTAAGGTAACATGGATAGATACCTTTTTTTTTTGTCCTAAAAATGAGCAATCTGGAGGATGTGGAAGATTTTTCATGAGATTTGCTGAATGCATCACTTCAAATATTATTTTGGGTGATATGTTAAAATACTGCATATTTAGACATTAAAAAGTATAACACTTCTCTTTCCTCTCAATCTTAAACATGTGTCATTACCCAAAGATCCATGGCCATTTTCCCCTTCAGCTTCCTAGGAATTACAAGAGTTATGGTAGAGTATAGGAATAATTCTGCTATCATTAGATTCTATGCTCTCTCTAGCTTGAATGGTTCTCCATATAGCTCTCAAATGCCTTATTGGCTGTATTTACAAAAGTCACCCACTATTGGGCTGCCTTAAAGCTATTATCTGACAGTCATCTCTGATAGCTTTGCTAAACCTGTTTGATTGAAATAAAGCTTTAAATGGAATAGTGCCAGTAAGATGTAGATCCCTGCTATAAATCACAGAATGTCAGTTACTCCACCAAAACCTGTTTTTTTGATCCAAAGACATTCTGCTTTCATTTATGTTTTTGTATTATGCATATCTAGTTAAGGAATTATTTATTTTGCTAATTCAGAATATTCTGTTGTTGTTTTATTGTTGTTTTTCTTATCTTAGAGGCAATACTATGGTGGACAGCTGGGTAGCTCAGTGGATTGAGAGCCAGGCTCAGAGATGGGAGGTCCTAGGTTCAAATCTGGCCTCGGATAGTTCCCAGCTGTGTGACCCTAGGCAAATCACTTAACTCCCATTGCCTAGCCCTTACCACTCTTCTGCTTTGGAACCAATAAACAGTATTGATTCCAAGATGAAGGTAAGAGTTAAAAAAAAATGAGGGAACAAAAACAACAGAAGATGATGATACAGAATATGAGAAAGTAGACAATGTAGCCAGCCTCTGGACATATTCTACCAACTCACACATAAGCTAGTAATTCAGGTTCCCAGAGCAATGTATCTACTCTCCATCAAGGTTTTAGGGTTCCTGGCGAGGGGCTGGAGTGTCTTTTCTAAGAGTATCGACTCAGACTCCCCAATCTTTTAAGTCTGATCTGTTCTGCCCAATATTCATTGCCAGGGACAGTTAGAATCTTCCTTCTGTCATCATCCATTGGCCTAGTGTTTAGCCTTCTAGCATTATTTAGCCAGTTACTGTCAAGGATGTTTATTGAGAAGCTATATCAGGAACAAAAATTAAAGATATGCCCCCAAATGGGGGTGAGGGGCGCAATCTTGGTCCTTGGGGAGAGTGGGCTTCAGATTGAAATGAGTCATTCTAAAACATTCACACACATCAAGGCAGCACAGCTGTGGGACTAATTGCTCCCTTCTTCCAGGGTACCACATTTTATCGGCTTTCAATCCACCAGATCAAAGAGGTCTCTGTCACCTCAGCAACCACCACTACCAGTGGGTCTTTCATGCAAAGCTCCCCCACAGTCCTAGCCTGGATGTTTTCCCATCTGTGTTTTAGGGGAGGAGACCACCAGGGCATCCTGGAGGGGTCAGGGCAAACAAGCCAGGTTCTTGGAATACCCCTAGGAAAGATCACACTGGCTGCAGTTGGGAAATAATGCAAAATCCATGCTTTAACAAGGCACAGCGAGTACAGAGGCAGATGGCATGGGCACGGTGTAGGGAATGGGGTGGGAGGGAGGGAAATAGATGGGGGACGGGCAACTAAGTGGCACAGTGGCTAAAGAGCCAGACCTAGAGTTGGGGGGGGTGATCTGGGTTCAAATCTAACCATAGCTACTTCCCAGCTGTGTAACCCTAGGCAAGTCATTTACTCCCTGTTTGCTTGGTACTTACCCTTTTGTCTGAGTTATTACTAAGACAAAGTACAGGTTTTTTAAAAGAACGAAAAAGAAATGGGGGATCAAGGTGGAGAAAGAGAGTCACTTAGATGTAGAGTTGGGAGTACTTGGGCAGCAAGGACCCATAGCAGTCAGTAGAAGGATTGAGAAGCAGGGTTTTAGGGTCCCATTCTAGTGCGGGGCAGGAGGCAGACTAAGTCATATCTTTACCACTTTAGGGATCATCTAAGATTTAGGATTGTCTTGTTAACATTTTCACTGTGAATATCTAATCTGGTATTTATCTGTAATTTGCTGGTCCAGGGGTCATTTTATTGGAGCCCAGTTAACTTTTTTTAATTTAGAATATAGTTTCTGGAGATCGCCTTACTTTAGGAGGTAGTTTTGGCAAATGGCTTCTATGTTTCTCCTTACACTCTCAGTTCTTGTTTCCTATTGTTACCTTATTCTGGCTACTATATATTTACTTGCCAGACTCCTGGTGGGGTGGTTGCGGGGACAACTAGACAATTCTGGCAAAGATTACTAGTGGCTCACCCCCCCCCCCTTTTTTAACCCTTCTGACTTTAGACTAAAAACTAAGTATTGGTGCCAAGGCAGAAGAATGGTAAGGGTTAGGCAGTTAGAATTGGGCAGAGAGCAGTGACTTTTAACCAGGTTCACACAGCTAGGAAGTGGACCCAGATTCCCCCAAACTGGAGTCCTGGCTCTCTATCCACTGATTGGTGGCTCACTCTTTAAGCAGGTCACTGGCTGAGCTGATGGTAAACTCTAGTTTTATTATATGTATTATTACATATCATATTATATATAATAGTAGATTATAAATTCACAGCTGTCTTCATTAGTCCTTAATCTAAAAGCAGGAAAGAAAAGACATAATTGCTGTGCCATGTTCTCCCATAGAGATATAAATGTTCAAAGCCTCTCTCCCCTTCCAGACATTTACACCAGGAAAGAGAGGTTGGTTAATATGTTTGTATACACACACACACTGAGTTCCAGTTCAGCAGTCCATTAAAAAGACCCCTCTGTCACATAGTAAGAAGACAGAGAATTCCCGTGCATCCTCTGAAATTTACGTGTGTGTGTGTGTGTGTGTGTGTGTGTGTGTGTGTGTGTAAATGGATGGCGGGCTTTTCACATGCTCCTAAAGACTGGGTTATCACCAGTCAATCTCCCATTATAATCATGAGAAAATAGCAAGATATCCTCAATGAATTCAAGTCATCTGGCTCAAATGAACTCTATTCTTGGTCATTGAAAAAATGAGCAGAGGCACCACGAGAAATATTGGAAAACAGAGATGCCACAAGATTGGAGAAGAGCAAACGTGAACCTGAGTTTCAAGAAAAAACGGTCTGCAAACTTTACGCCAGCAAGCTTCAAATAGATTACTAGATGATTGGGAAAAGTCTAGAAAGAGTAATTCAAGCAATTGTGGGTAAAAAGAGAAGCAGTGATTGCAGGGAACCAACATGACTTTTATCAGGAACTGATCGTGTTAGACCAACATTTTCTTTTTTGACAGGATTATTGTGAATTCTATGATTAGAATTCACCTATAGTGCAGGAGAATTCAAATAAAAGGCAACAGGTCACAAAAAGACAGCTTTAACCAGGAATGTTGTGATAATGGTTAAAGAGATAATAGATTTAAAGCATTCTGCAAATTTTAAAGCCACTTTATTATTGTTGTTTGGCCATTTTAATTTTTGTCCAATTCTTTGTGACCCCTTTTGGGATTTTCTTGGCAAAGATACTGATTGGAGATAAGGAAGCTGAGGCAAACGGTGAAGTGACTTTTCCAAGGAAATACAGCTAGTATCTGAATCCAGATTTGAACTCGGGTCTTTCTGACTTCAGACCTGGTGTTATATCTACTGTGACACCTAGCTGCCCTAAAGCACTATATAAATGCTAGCTTTTTTTGGGTACTCAAACACTGTTTAGTTGAAAGAAAAAAACAATGTCCAAAAATAGATAAAATATACTTTTTTGAGATACAATTTCTTCCTCCTCACCCTCTCCCCTTCTTGAGATGGTAAGCAATCTGATAAAGATTTTACATATGCAATCATGTAAAACATTTTTTCATATTAGTCATTTTGTGGAAGAGATTTCAAATGGAAAAAGAAGGAAGAACAAGAAGAAAAAGGGGAAGTAAGGCACATACTACTGTACAGTGATCCCTCACCTACCCCTAGAATTATATTCCAGACACCCCCTACGATAGGTGAAAACCTGCAAAGTAGTGGAGGAGCAAACAGACCAATGCTACAATCACTGAGCCAATCAGCGCCCAGGATACAGAACACAGTGCTAGTGAGGGTCACCCATGGGCTCCCAGATGTTGGTTAGGAGTTAGTTAAACACCCCCACCCCAGGAATGTCATCTCTGTCTCAAGTCAGTTCACTTTTCCCAAGGGGAACATAATGGGTGGCCTGAGATCAAAGGGACCAAGCCAGCCAGCCTTCTTAGCCCTCCTGTACCTCCAGATCCTGTTATTTAGTCCTACTGTCCAAAGCACCTTGCTCTCCTAGTGGGCCATGGGTAGGTGGGGTTGGATTTTTCATTCAATAAACTGGTGGTTTCTTACCAAACCCCCCTCCCCCAAACAAAACAAAACCCAACAAAACCCATGATACATGTATTTTTTAAAGCCTGTGATACAGTGAAGCCATGATAAGTGAACCAGAACAACTGTATATTAATATTTTTCATTCCCTCTTGAAGGGCAGTTGGCATTTTTTCCTGGGATTGTCTTAAATCCCTACATTGCTATAACTAGATCATTTACAAATTCATCCAAAAAAATATTGTCACCATGTACAATATTATTCTGGTTCTGCTCACTTCACTTTGCATCAGTTTCTTGTAAGCCTTCCCAAATTTCTCAAACTATCCCTTTCATGATTTCTTATAGCACAATAGTATACTATTGCAATCACATATCACAACTTGTTCAGTCATTCCTCAATAGATGGACAACCTTTCAATTTCCAATTCTTTGTTACTACAAAAAGCTGCAAGAAATATTTGTGTCCAAAAAAATCCTTTTCTCTTAAACTATCTTTGGGATCCAGACCTAGTGGTATTGCTGAATCAAAGGGCATGTACAATTTTATAGTCCTTTGGAATGCCAGTTATTATTAGTTTATAGTCAGCGAGCCTTCAGTCTGGTGATGACTTATTCTCTGACACTTGTAATATTACACTTCTGCTGATTTTATGCAATTGTGGGTTTTTAAATTAATAATAAAAAACTAAGTATATTTTATAAAGTTTTATTAATAACTAAAACAAAAGAACTGCCTGACTTCAGCCCAGTCACAGGTTCAAAAGAGTATGAGGGAGGGGTTACAGCCATTTAAATTTAATCACGCAAAACATGGGGACACAGGAAAATGGAATTTTCAGAAAAACTAAGGTACTTCTGGGGGATGAAGTCCAAAGGCTCAAAATTTAAAAAAAAATGTTTATAAAGCAATATGGGGGAATGCTGATAAATGTTTAACAACCAAGCTCTCTTGAAAAAATATATATGCCCACATTTTTAAACTTAAATCTCCTATTATTGAAATTTCTTTTTAAAAATAAATTTAATTTAGACTATTTTCCCATGGTTACATGAATCATGTTCTTTCCCTCTCCTCTTCCCTCCTCTCCCAGAGTTAATGAGCAATTCCACTGGGTTTTACATGTATCATTGTTCAAAACCCATTTTCATATTATCAACATCTCCAATCATATCTCCATCGAATCATGTGATCAATCACATGTTTTTCTTCTGTGTTTCCACTCCCACGGTTCTTTCTCTGGATGTGGATAGTGTTCTTTCTCATAAGTCCCTCAGAAATGTATTGACCTATTTCTTAAATCTAGACCATTCCACAAAATAATAAATCCAAGCCTTGATTTGTAGCAATTGCAATTTCTCAGATGCAAATGTTCACATTGAAAATTTAACAATGGGATAGGATGGTTAGAATTGGCTCAAGTGTGTCATTGCTATTCACAAGGGGGAAAGGGCAGCACCCATAAGCAGGGACAGTCACAAGGTAAGGCCTCCATGTTTGCAATAGGCAGTGCCTGCTGGGGGTTGGGGTGGGGTTGGGAGTGGTCATCTAAACTCTGTTCACAGCCTCTCAGGTCTCCAACGTCTATAGAGTTTTAGATAAAGGGTGGCATGATACCAATGGGGTATTGCCCTGTTACCTATAGGACCAATAAAGTGAGATTATTTTCTAAATTGTATAACAAGTGAGGAATGATGGACAAGGACGAAGAGACCCTAATTGCACCAATCCAACAATATTGAAGGAAGTTAATGCCCAATCTCTAGGTTTATTAGCCTTGGCATATTTGCATCCTGGTGGCTTGGGTGCCATACCAGTCGAACCAGTTTTCCCAGGTTGACATTACCTATCTAGGATGATGGCTATACAAGTACTTGGTTAAGGCCACCAAGGCTGATGATCTATGTCTATTCTTGCCCTTTAGCTGTCCTGAGGATTTTTCCAAATTCAGTCTAGGAGTCTGACCACGCTGTAGGGGAAGTAGGCTCAAGTTCTCACAATTATTAGCTCTTTACTCCCTCCCAGGCTACTTCCTGGGAATCTTCATACTGTGCCACCACCATTCTGATCATTTCTTTTCTACAAAAACCTGGACTCCAACCCTGAAACCACTCTAGAACATGCTAGTCAACACCAAATGGACTTTTTCTGGTGTCCTCTTCTTTTGTGGGTGATTCTCTCTTAGTGAGTCTGCTGCTGCTTCTGTTATAGCCACTATCCTGTTGGTTAGGGGCCAGGAAGGGGAAGATACCATTTGCCTTTTGAGTCTCCAAAGGCTTTGTGCCCAAGGAAAGAACACCCAACCAGGAAGCGTGTCTTCATCCCAGGTAGAGACTTTCCTAGGAGGCCATTAGCTCATAGCTTGTGGCCTCGGGTGTGGGGTAAAGTATACCATCTTAACGACTCAGAGTCATCTTTCTATTTCAAAGCCAAAAGGAAGAGAAAGGCTGAAGGGCAGGGATCTCCCTTGTGGTCAGTGTATGGAGTTCTGGCTCTGCTGTCAGGAAGCAATAGAAATCACCCAATCTCCCAGGAAAGAGGATTTGAATGGAGAGGGGAGGAAGGGAGAGAGAATTCCTTCAATGTACTTGGTTGGAACATTGAGCTCCAGGGGGATTACCCTAAGGGGGTGTTGCAATTAGATTTTAATATAGAATTTTTAAAAAACATAATTATTCCAAAGAACAAAAATCCATTTTCTCTCTTTTTCATTCTCTCCTACTTCCCCTAATTGAAGGAGAAAGGAACACACACACACACACACACACACACACACACACACACACACACACACACGCGCGCACACACACATTCAGTGGTTAAGAGGATTGGGCCTGGAGTCAAGAAGACCTGAATTAAAATCTAGCCCCAGACTTATACTAGCTGTGTGACTTTGGGCAAGTCATTTAACCCCTGATTGTCTGACAAATGAACCACTGAATCCACTGGAGAAGGAAATGACAAACCAGAATCTTTGTCAAGAAAACTCCATGGGGACATGAAGCGTCATACTGGTTAATAATTATAAAATACACAGAGACACATATGTACATATGTGTGCATATATAGTCAAGCAATATGTGTATATAATGTATATATTTGTATAATATTTATATGTGTGTGTACATATATGCACACATATAAAGTATATGCAATCAAGCAAAACAAACTCACATTGGCCATGTGACAAAAATATATGTCTCATTCTGCACCCTGAGTCCATAGTCTACTGATAGGCGATGGGTGGTGTCTTTCAACATGGAAGCTCACTTTATTGGTCCTATAGGTAATAGGGCAATCCCCCATTGGTATCATGCCACCCTTTATCTAAAACTCATCATGGTTGGTCATTGTGTTAATCAGAGTCCTTGAGTCTTTCAAAGCTGCTTGTCAAAGCTGGGTGGCTTAGTAGATGGAGAGCCAAGTCCAGAGATGGGAGGACCTGGGTTCAAATGTGGCTTCAGATACTTCATACCTAAGTGACCCTGGGCAAGTCACTTACCCCATCCCCCATTGTCTAGCCCTTACTACTCTTCTGCCTTAAAACCAAAACACTGTATTGATTCTGAGGTGGAAGGTAAAGGTTGTTTTTTTTTTTAAGTTGCTTGTTTTTTATAATGTTGTGATTTAATAGATTATTATTTAAGAGATTATTTATAATTTAATAGATTATTATTTAATAGTGTTCCCTTCACACTGTATCAGTTCATGCAAATTTTCTCATTTCTCTGAAATCATCCCCTTCATAATTTCTTATAGAACAATTATAAATATATGTATATATTTAAACCTTTACCTTCTGTCTTAGAATCAATATTATGTAGACAGAAGACTAGTAAGGGCTAGGCAATGGGGGGGGGGGGGGTTAAGTGACTTGTCTAGGGTCACACAGCTAGGAAGTGTCTGAGGCCAGATCCAAATCTAGGACCTCCCGTCTCTTGGCCTGGCTTTCAAGCCACTAAGGCACCTAGATGCCCCTGAACAATTATATTTCATCATATTTGTGTGTGATATTTTTTAGCCATTCCCAAATTGACAATGCCCCCTCTATTTCTAATTCTTTTCCACCACAAAAAAAGATCTGCTCTAAATATTTTTGTACTTATGAGCCTTTTTCTTCTTTCTTTGATCTCTTTGGGTTGGAGGACCAGGACTGGTATCACTGGATCAAAGAATGTTCACAATTTATTAACCTTTATACAACCAACCAACAGTATGCTATTTTTCATGCCTTTTCCCCTGAAGCCTTTTCATTGCTTGTCAGAGAAAGAACAGCATCTTAGAGAGAAAGGTACTGACTGATGGTAGAGATGGTTGCGATGTATTGTTTCCTAACATCGAATCTGAAAATGACTATTTTAAAGACTATGAAGAAAAAAAAAAGAATGTGAAGGCTGCTGGGAACTGAGAAGCAATTACAGGTTAAAAGCTGACAAAGTTAAGACCAACTAACTAGAGGCTCTGCTATTAATCCCGATGTTTGATCTAGTGGGAGGTAAAGTCTCCTGTTTAAAAGCATTGATGGAAGAAAGGAGAATCATCTGCTGTGGTCAAAGGAATGGCTAAAGCAATGGAGTGATCCAGGACAATTCTGAGGAAGTTATGAGAAAGATACTATCCACATCCAGAGGAAGAACTGTGGGAGCAGAAGCACAGAAGAAAAACAACTGCTTGATCACATGGTTCGATGGAGATATGACTGGGGATGTGGACTCGAAACGATCACCCCAGTGCAAATACTAATAATATGGAAATAGGTCTTGATCAATGACACAAGTAAAACCCAGTGGAATTGAGCGTTGGCTACAGGAGGGGGTTGGGAGGAGGAGAAGGAAAGAACATGACTCATGTAACTATGGAAAATTTTTCTTAATCAATTAAATAAAATTTTTTAAAATGAATAAAGGACTGGCTAAGGGGGAAAGGCTTCTTTGCTTTTCAGCTCCATTTACAGAGACATAAAGGGGAAAGCTTCAATGGTTTGCTTACATTGTCCTTATTGCCTCTATGCCTGAAGAGGAGAAAATCCTGCAGAGCCTAGAAAGAGACTGAGTATAACATTGCAGATCCCAGGATTTAGGGAACTATTTTTCACTGAAAGATGGTCATATTATCCCAGTGTCTAGCCAAGAGAGCTGACCTGAGAAACTCTGTAGACACCACTAGGCTTATGGCTGCTACTTGTTAAAAGACCTTCATGCTATTTCGGCAGCCCAAAAGGAACAGATTATTCCAGTGGCTGAACTGCTCTGCTCAGGAAGAGTGCAGGATCAGAGGAGGAGCAGTCTTGTCCATGAAGTAATGGGAGAAACAGATTGTTTTCTAAATAGAGCATCCCCATCCAGACCAAAGTTCAGTCATGAGTTACACAGAGCACATGAATTTCCCAACTCATGGGCTTCACGGCTCGGTTTCTCTACGATTGGACTCTAGGTTGCTGGTGGAATGACCCAGATTCATGAGTGAATTGTTGTTTTCTTTATGTTATATTTTATATTCTTGCTTCTACTTTTCATTTAGTAAGTGTTATAATTATTGTTATTATTACCTTCCCATTTAATAAGCATTTATGTTTCACAGCTAATGATATCCTTGTTTGATTTGTGTAAGTGGGGAGCACTTCTGTTAGGGGCTCAGGAGCTACAATTTGGAGAGTAGATGTGTGCATTCTCCTTACACCAGGATTACTGCTAGAATCCTGAGAGGGAGTTGTAACCATGAAAAATAGCTACCTTTGGACAACTTCTCATCTGGGAAAATCCCTCAGACCTGTTATAAAGGCAGTTTGGGGGCAAAAATTAGATAACCCCAAAGAGAAAGTAGGGTTGGGAGTCCTGCCAGGCGTCGTGCCCTCTTTAGAGTCACAGATACAAGGATCTATTTCACAAATATCCCACAGACCTCATGTATATATATGGAAAGAGAGAATTATATATAGATAATTTAATATATATTATATAGATATAGATAAATTATTTAATATATGTATTATATAGATAGATACACACATAAATGGTTTCAGACATCAGCCATGCAGTCAGAAACTAAACTAAAATAATGTCTTGATTTCCTAATCCTGTGGTCAAAGTCAAACAGTGTAAATAATTTGCAGCAGCTAGAGTTGGCGTGGCTCCATCAGGCAGCAAGGCTGTCAAGCAGCGGAGCTGGAGAGTTAAGCAGTTATTAATTTTTGCCCAGTAATTTTTATCTATAGATCAATAAAGTGTATTTGTTACTTTAAAAAAGTATACACATATATGTATGTATGTTTTACATATAATTTATACATGTATAGATACACCTGATTGCATATATGTATATATATGTATATGTGCACATTTTGACTAGTGAAGAGTCAGAGAACACCTCCCTGTCCTTTTCTGAGTTCATGTCATGAGGCTCAGAGAAACTACTGAAAAAACTGGGCCACTGTCATATGATCTTTGAAAGAACGAGACCCGTGTAACAGCATCAAGTTAGCTGAAATGGAAGGATTCCAGAAATTGGAGTGAGCAGAGTATTCTAGTTGAATCCATGAGTAGGAGCTGTCTGAGGACGAAGGAGAGGTCTCAGCTTTAGCTTTGGCCAGGTCTTCTTCATCCCTGCCTGCCTACTCTTCCCACCACCATCTCCTATTCGGCCAAAAAGATCTTACAAGCTTTGAAGGATCTGATGGATTTTGGATTCTCCATTTTCTCATCAGCATCCTAGTAATTGCTGGTGATTGCATCAACAACCCAGGGTAAGGGGAAATGTCTTGAGCATCCTATGAATGGGGATAAAGGATTTCTGGCAACTAGGACCTGTAAGTTCAACTTTTGCCACATGCGTTCCCTAAAACATTTTTTAACAACGTTTATCTGTAAACCAACCTTTGTAAGGAAAGAGTCTCTTTAGACGTGAATTTCTTCTCTTCTATCACTGATATACTGAATATAAAAAATATAAAACTTGAATCTACTTTCCTCTAGACACTGTAGTACCAATGGAAGAGTCTTACAAACTTTGGGGAGGATGCTTTATACCTACTGTTATTATATACTGTCTTAGCAAATGCCCCTTCTAAAAGGTATAAAAGATTGGCCCACTAAAGTGATTCTAAACTGATAAATTGTTGGAACAAATTTATGTTGCCTATCAATATGGAATTAAAAGGGGGCAACTGGGTAGCTCAGTGGATTGAGAGCCAGGTTTAGAGATGGGAGGTCCTAGGTTCAAATGTGGCCTCAGACACTTCCTAGTTGTGTGACCCTGGGCAAGTCACTTAACCCCCATTGCCTAGCCCTTACCACTCTTCTGCCTTAGAACCAATATATATAGTATTGACTCCAAGATGGAAGGTAAGGGTTTTATTAAGAAAGAAAGAAGGAAAGAAAGAAAGAAAGAAAGAAAGAAAGAAAGAAAGAAAGAAAGAAAGAGAGAGAGAGAGAGAGAAAGAGAGAAAGAGAGAAAGAAAAAAAAGAAAGAGAGAGAGAGAGAGAAAGAGAGAAAGAGAGAAAGAAAGAAAAAAGAAAGAGAGAGAGAAAGAAAGAAAAAAGAAAGAGAGAGAGAGAGAGAAAGAGAGAAAGAAAGAAAAAAGAAAGAGAGAAAGAGAGAAAGAAAGAAAGAAAGAAGGAAAAGAAAGAAAGAAAGAAAGAAAGAGAAATACTTTTCAACCTATCTTACTTAACACACTATTCTATAAAGCATAGTCTCTATGCCTAACTATGTATTTTCATGAGAATAAACTGGTGATTAAGACTGTTTCCTCCTATTGATGTAGAAGACCCTTGTTTTCAAATAACTTTTTGTTGGTCTTCTGGAAGATTAGCCTGCTGATTTTCCTTTCATACGTATTAAGCTAAAAAACTTGAAATTATTCACTCCTAACAAATCAAGAATTATTTCTCTAACTTGTATACAATTCCTAAGAAAAGCAGACAGAGACTAACTTCTTCAGCCCTTCTTAGCATCCTCATGTATGCCATCTGTTCTTAACCTTTATCTCCTGTACCAAAATCCCTTATCCTCTTTATTACACTATAATTATTTATCCTAATGTCCCCAAATGAACTCGTATGATCCCCTCATTCTCCAGAGGTCAGAGGTAAGATGTGTTTGGTAAATCCTGCCTAGAAAAACTGTTACCTTGACATTTCCATCTTTATGGCCTCATTTGCAAGAACAAATGTCAGTAAAGAAATATTTTTGAAAGACCTTAGGTGATGCAAAGTGTCATCCAAAATGGAATGTAAGCTCCTAGAAATCTGCCTAAGGGCTATATTTAGTTTTCTGTGTTGTGCACCTCAGCCAGTACTGCATACAGCTAAATGCTTCATAAATACTTTTGATGATGAAGAAGAGGGTGAAGATATATAATTAGTCCTCTGAGAATAGGAATCTACTCTTCTTGCCTCCAGGAGTGATGACTTTATTGATTTTAAAAAGAATAAAGAAAGAAATAGAATTGTTCTTGGCTCAAATTATCTAGTAGAGTCACCAACTTGTCATTATATTTCATGAATTTTTATGAGCCAGAAGAGGAAGTAGGAAATATTGATGTCATCATATGACATTGTTCCACCTATGCAAATGACATCATCACTTCTTGATTCTTTCCCCCAGAGCATAATCAGGTTAAGGGATTTTCCCTGACCTTATGTGTGACCCAGGATACCCACTTGGTCTAAAATTTCCCTTTGGGTTGGCAAATCTCAAAAGCTTGGCAAACAGCAAAATTCTACTGGACTCTGTTGCTAAAAACAAAGTGATAATGATGAGGATGATGAGCTGGATGTCCTATAACCTATGAAGGTGATATTGTCATTCTGCCATTAATAAGGCACATTGATTCATTCCTCCCTAAATTTCCTTAGAATGCATGCCATTTATCACAAGGTTAGGGAAAAAATCAGCATTCCTAAAGGATATATGATCCTGGGAAAGCAAGTGAGGCAATGTCCTGAAAGCCAGGACTATATAAAATATTACATAGATACAGCAGGTGCCTATGAAATGTAGAAAGGTCTAGAGAAGGGACAGCTGGGTAGCTCAGTGGAAAGAGAGTCAGGCCTGGAGGTGGGAGGTCCTGGGTTCAAATGTGACCACAGATACATCCTAGCTATGTGACCCTAGGCAAGTCACTTAACCCCAATTGCCTAGCTCTCACTGTTCTTCTGTTTTGGAATGGCTGCTTACTTACTATGATTCTGAGACAGAAGGTAAGGGTTTTAAAAAAAAAAGATGAGATACAGGTAAGGACTTGAAGGTAATTAAATTGAGAAAGGCCTCTTGTATGTTGGGTAGACCTTTGTGGGAGAATATAAACAAGAATGGCACAAGTGAGATAGAATTTGCAATGATGGAATGAATATTGTAGTAGTAAAAATGAATAAATGCTCCTAGTATTTAAAAATATGTAGGATTTTTACTAATAAATCAAAAGCGAGGGAAATTTTCCATCTGTACAATATCCATATAAGTGGAACCATAGTTTTGTCTAAGTGTTAAAGAAAGTATGGAATCCAGGGCTATTGTGGGAAAAAATGGAGATTAACTCAACTGATTCATGTGGAAAATATGTTCCACTCTGTTATTAGTGGTTTGTTTCAGGCTGCCTGTAGGTATCATGATAGGCTATTATTAAATGAGTTATTTAGGACCTTCCTGATCCTTGTCATCACTCTGGACCCCAAGGCATGATATTTAAAAAATTTTTATCACTTGGGAAGACTCAAGTCCAAGCCCTGAATTAGTGTGCTTTTCCACTGTATCTTATAAAGGTAAAAAAAAAGTATTGGCATGAGTTTCTATAGAATGTAAAAATGGAAAATGGAAAAATGGAAAATATTATTTTGTGACTCTCTTATGTGGCATCCTACTTACAGGGTGGTAAGGGGAAGACTAAAGTGACCCCTGATATGGTCATTAAACCTATCAGGACATCATTGACTTCGGGACTTTTACATGCTCATAGCTATATCTTTCCATCCTCCCCTTCTCCCTCTCTGTGGCGGCTATTGAGAGCTCAGCAAAACACACAGTTTAGAAAGTCTTTGTGTTTCCCCATTCATCTATTTCAATGCTGTGTGCACAGTGAATGCTCAACAAATGTTGACTGGATGCCTGCCTGACTTCATCACTTCATCATCTGAATGGTATTTATTGAGCATTTGGGTATGGATCACCCTGTTGTAAGCTTCCGTTCAGCCCTCTTTCTTATGAGAGTTAATCCTTTTACTTACAAAAAATATACATGCCATTTAAGATAGTGATGGGGAGCATTTTGGCTTCTTACCAAAGGAAAAAAAAATCAACCTAGGATGACATGCAAGTCTTAAAAAACCCTCATAAATCTACCACAATTTGAGATTTATTTGTTATTGTTGTTGTTTTTAGAAAGATAAAGATAAAAGGCTCAATGTCCTTTCAAGAGCCATAATTTCATTTGTATGAGTATGCCCTCCACCAGATCTAGCAAGATCACAGCAGACTGAAATCCTGTCACATCTGAATTGCTTTAGTTGAAAAAATTCATCACCTTCCACCAAAGAACCTTTTTTAACTCAGGCTGGACCCTAAGTGATCATCTGTCATCGGCCAAATTTGAAACTGCTCCAACTTGGTAGGATCTGCTTAGAAGTTTGTGACTTCTCTGATATAGCCTTCAAGAATCAATATAATGCCTCACCCTTGGCATGAGAATAAGACTTTATTGGCATCATTAACATATTATTTTTGAAGGTGAAAGAAATAAAAATGGTTCATCTTACTTGGTTTTTTGTATTAAAAAAAGAACAGAAAACTTTTCCCCATAAATATAAAAAAAATGTGTATAGTATTTCAATATGTTATATATTTGGTTTAGGGGAGGACCCCAGTAGAAGGGGAAAGAGGACCAGGACAATGGAGGGGTGGAATGAGAGGATACCCAAAGAGATCTGAGGCCTCTTGTATGTTGGGCAGATCCTCTGTGAAAGATCTGTGGAGAACGAGAACAAGAATGGCACAAGTGAGATAGGATTTACAATAATGGAATCATATATGTGTGTGTGTGTGTGTGTGTGTGTGTGTAATCCATATAAATAGCCTCATTTCACAGATGAAGAATTTGAGGTTGAGAGAATCTCAAAATGCAGGAAGTAGCTGATGTATAATTGGAACCCAAGACCCCGGCATCCAGAACCAGTGTTCATCCCATTGTACCACAGAGAAAGGCTTATTGGAGTGCAGATTACCACCTATCTGTACGTTCTGATCCTATGCAATCTTGTTTTTGTATGCTTTTCCATAAATCCCATGTAGAAGTTTTTTTTTATCAATACCCATTATTTTATTTACTTTTATTTTATTTTTATAACTCTTATTTTCTGTCAGAATCAACTGTATATTGCTTCCAAGGCAGAAGCACAGAAAGGGCAAGGCAATTAGGGTTAAGTGACTTGCCCAGGGTCACAAACCTATTTGAAAGCAAGCTTGGTGCTTTATCCACTGAACTACCTCACTGCCCCAATATCCATCATTTTAGCAGCTTTTCTGTGGGACTTTTGGCATTTCAAGGATAGTAGTACAACATTTAGGATGTCTGTTAACCTTTTTTCTAGGTAAGACTTAATAATTTCTTTTTGAGGACACACACACATATCTGTATGTGTATGTTTATATTTAACTTTTTTATGATACCTCAACATGACAAGTCATTGTTGGTACTAAGCTACAGAGTATTAGTTCTACTATCAGACAACCTGAATTTAAATCCTAGCTCTGCCACTTCCTACATTATTTAATCTTGAGTAAATCATGTTCCCTCTCAATGGCCTCAGTTTCCTTCTCTGTAAAATGATAGAACTAGATTAAATGACTTCTAAAGTCCCATCTAGTTCTGCATCTACCATCAAAGGGTCTTTGATTTTCCTGTTCTTCTTTGTGTCACCTGGAATTTTGATTTTTCCAAGGTTATGGTATTTTGTGATTCACAGTCATGATTGTAAGTATAGGAGAAGGGACTATGTCTTTTTACTTTCATAGTCCTACTGAGGCTTGAACATAGCACATGGCCAATAAATGTTTGCTAAATGAACAAACAGATGAATGAATGAATGAATGAATGAATGAATGAATGAATGAATGAATGAATGAATGAAGAGTTCTTCACTCTAGGTCTCTAGCACTTTGCCATCTTCATCTGAGGTCTAGTGAACGCTCTCTTCTTTACATTTCCTAAAATTTTGTCCCTACCTTTTCACTCCTCTGATACTAGAGTCTGAGTTATATAATGAGAATCCAAGATAGTGATAGTATTTCTTCCAAATTTCCTCCATTGGATTCTTCTATTCTCTTGCAGGTCATGGGATCATCATGACTGGGAAAATTGCTTGCTGAACAAGCAAAGAAGAGTCATAAGCATCTGTTTTCCTCTCCTCTTGGCATCATTTCTGATTGGGAGGCCTGAAAAAAATAGAGAAATGTGGATGGCAAGACAGCTGGGGAAGAGCACAATTTTTGTATTTAATTATGAAGAAGGCCCTTCAAAATATGATTCATATTTTCTTACAATTTGCTACACAAATCATGCATTAGGTAGGAGAAAGGCATCAGGAGCATGCATTTTAGCAAATAAGAAAAATTACTTGTTGAGTCAGAAAAGGCAGTACAAAAAATATGTAGTAAACTGCATATAATGAAAGGCAAATGGAAGACAACTGTTACCATCATCCACACTGCATTAGACAAAAAATATGGGGCACAGGGCATACAAAAAATACACTGTCTGCTTACTGCATTAAGGCAATTACCTCAACTTCTCCTTGCACCAAGGAGCCAGGTACCCAGAGCACAGCTGCTACAGCCTCTTTGGAATCTAAGGATATCCCTTAAGGATTGGAGGTTGTCTTTTTAATGCTATATAGCTCATGAGCCCCCACTAGGGTGTTGCCCACAAAGATTGTCAGTTGAGAATCATTTAGTCATCTAGACTTAAGTAATTCTTACAAAGGGATATTTAAGGTTATAGTACAAGAATATTTGGTTCAGGGGCAACTAGATGGCTCAGTGGATAATGGCTCAATGAATAGAGAGCCAGATCTAGAGATGAGAGATCTTGGGTTAAAATCTGGCCTCAGACACTTCCTAGCTATGTGACCCTGGGCAAGTCACTTAACCCCCATTGCCTAACCCTTACTGCTCTTCTATCTTAGAACCAAAACTACGTAGAAGTTTAGGGTTAAAAAAAAAAAGAATGGAGGAGACATAAGTATGTTTGTAGGTAGTAAGGAAGGAATTAGTTGTAAGATGGAAGGTTAGGATTTATAAAAAGGAATAGTTGGTATAGAACATTCCCCAAAGTCTGCAATATACTCTCCCACCAGTACACAGAGTTTACAGGGAAATAGGCTCAAGCTTAGAGAGCAGCTGTGACAAAATTCATAGCTTCTGGAAGTCCTTTTGCTGATGTCCTCAAGGTGTTATTCTTAAGTATAGTTTTCTGCTGTAAACTGTGTTCAATCTATCCTTAGTTCCCAAAGCCATCAACTTTTCTAAGGATGCTACTAAGATGCTGATAGAAAAATGGGAACTCCTCTGGAACTCCAAAGTTCACAAGGTCTTCTCTCATCAATGCTGGTGATGGTGGGAAGGAGACCAAATCCAAGACTGGAGAGTTTCTTTTTTCCCCAAGCAACTCCTTTGCAGTGAGGGTTAGCTAGAATACTCTTTCCTTGTTTACCATGAGTTTTGTAGTGGTCTATTATTTTGTAGAAGATTCTTGTAGGGCATGATCAAGTTTCTTCAGTCGATTCAAATCTTAATTTATCTCAGTTCTTCTATTGATTTATTATATTATAATTTATCACATGAATTATAATTTATTCAAAGCTGTTATATATTGTTGGGATGCCTTTGATTGATCTGATTCAATTAAAGATTGGTAAAGGTACCAGGATGTAGCATTTCATTGCTTACTTTCGATGGGATGAGAGTAATTTAATTGATTTACTCATTCAACTTCACCTTCTGAAGAAGAAACCACTCTAGTATCTTTGCCAAGAAAACCCCAAATGAGGTCATGAAGAATCAGATATGACTGAAACAACTGGACAAACATTTCACTTTTACATTAGAGTTTGTGGGAAATGGGAATAAGAAGGGAAAGTAAGCAGCCCCTTTACCCAAAGATCTTAAAGCAATAAATAGGTTGTCTGAGTACTCTCTGCTTCATGGGTTGTCAGGCAATAGAAGACTCATAATGTCCCTAAATCGCTTGGTTGATCATTTATCAAGAGTGAGACAGAATGAATCAATGGACTAAATGCTACACCACCACCAGAATATTGAATATTGAATAGCCAGAGAAAGAACTCTAGCCAGTTCTATGGATCTTCTGTGTAAGATTTACAGAAAACACAAGCAAGGATTGCCCGGGATGAGATGTGAATGGGGTTTGGATCTGCTCAGATCTTTCTCAAAGGACCTGGAGAATATGCAAACATTAAGTCAAGAACTGCCAAGGTCAGGGAATGACTGGTTTGTTTGTGCCTTCAAAATTTACATCAGAATGGGATGCTGTGGCATCAAAATAATACAATAAGACATTCTGTCCCTTTATTCAGGGACATTCAACAGCTCAAAGTGTTTGTACCATGTCCCCAGGAGTGTATTTCCTGGGCCTTTGAGATCCTACATAAAGCAGCTATGGATGGAGACAGCACGATCTGATCTTTCCATCAGTCCTTCTAAATTCCCTTTTCAGGTGCTTCTCGCTTTTCAGACACTAGTTTGGGTTTTTCAGAATTTTCATTGATGGAAAGCAAGTTGGGCAGGGAAGGAGATGTGCAGGGATCTTTGCTTCCTGAGGACTTTTGGAGGTTGTTAATTGGTCATGGCCTTACTTGCCCAATGGTCCCTTGGTCCGTAGCTTAGATAGGACAGGGTCTTGGAAAAAACTTGTCTGATACAGGCTGAGGCCACCCTAGAGACCTATCAGGAATACTGCCAAGCTTAGATAGGACAGGGTCTTGGAAAAAACTTGTCTGATACAGGCTGAGGCCACCCTAGAGACCTATCAGGAATACTGCCAAGCAACTGAAAGCTTTACAGATAGATATATATTTATGGGTTTATAAGAATCTGAAAAGGGAGTTGCTGGAGTGGGGCACTCACCTCTAGTTCTAGGTGAGCTTTCTCAAGCCTTTCATGACCTGGAAGGTGACTTTTGGGCCTTAATTATCCATCTTGATTCTCAGATCCAACAAAGTAATTGGATCCTCTCAATTACACAAAGACGTTACCCCATTTTATTACTATTATTATTGTTAAATTGAGTAATTATTATTATAATTATAAAATTAAAATTATTATTGATGTTAAATTAATTGAAAATCAAACAATCAAATATTTTATTACTAAACATTAAAAACTATTATTATTTATTAATTATGTTATTACTATATATACTAGTAGTAGAAATATATATCTTTTTAAGAACCTCAGATCATTCTCTAGGTTTAAAAAATATTCAAATCGAAATGGATTTTAGAGGTCATCCTCTCTTTTACTTTGCTTCCAGGTTGAACTGTCTCATATATCTAATTAAATTAATTTCTTATTACTATACTCTTTACTATAAATATACTCTATACTATAAATCTATACTATTTTCTTATTACTATACTCTTATAGAATATGGAGAAGAATTCATCTTCTTTTTATAACAAGTTACATTATGAGCCTTCTCAGCTCTCTTCCTCAGGGTAAATAATACCTGCCCCTAGAACCATTTTTCTTGGGTTTTATTTTCTATATCTTATCTTTTCTTTCTTAAAATGTTCAACATTCTTAAAGCTTGCGCTCTGGAAGTGCAAATTAGATTTTATAGTCTAACAACATCATTACTAACCAATTAGAATTTTGGATTTAGAGCTGGGGGACTTGGATTCAAATACTAGCTTTGTTACTTATTACCTGGATACCTCTGGGCAAAATCACAACCTCTTTGGGTTTCATTTTCTTCATCTGGATAAAAGAGGGCTTAGACTTGATATCTCCCTCTCATGCTATGATCCTATGATGATGATAATGGGAAACGGAGTCCCTAGTGATTGTTGTACTTCTTAATAATGGCATAGCTACAGCATTACTGATTAATATAACAAACATCACATAATTATATAACATTAATAAGATGGAATATGATATAATACAAGATGATGATATAATAATAAAATATAGAATTATATAGTATCATATAGGCTATAACATATCATGATGTAATTAATGTAATATCATATAATAAAGTTTTATTCTCTAGATGAGGAAAACTGATATGTACACAAGCTGTGACTTGTTTTGAAGTTCCCGAGTGAGTCAATGACCCAGCTGGTTGGGTCTAGAATCCACGCTTCCTCCCTCTGAGCTTCTATCATGTCCCCTTCTCCATATTGCAGTTTTTAGTGGTGATCACTCATGTTTAGGGGGAAAAAAAGACCTCCTCAACGTGGGCACTTTTACTGATGTGTCTTCAGGGAAGATTCCCAGCTGTTGGGTTAGTGACTCCGACTTGAGCCTGGGGGAGTCAGGGTTAAAAGAGTGGGTTCTCTGCTCCCCAGTTCTCTTGTCCCAGAGCTGTTTACTGCAAAAAAGGTCCTAGAAATGCTATTCATCCAGAGACAGGAGGAGGGAAGGAGGGGTCCGAAGATCAAAAGAGAAACTTGTAGGAAGTTAGCAGGGCATGACAGAATGTACTGTATGTACGTTAAGAATCAGTCCTTTCAGCTCCTTTCAGGAATGGCAGTGACCAGAGTCAAAGGCAGCATTGTCTTTGCCTGGCCTCCGCCATCTTTCCTCCAGTGTCCTGGGTGAGGTGGAGGACGCGTTTTGCATAGAGCCATCATAGAGGTTGAGACCTTGATGTTAACCCTAGTTTGTGGTTGCAGAATACTGGATTTGGCCTTGGAGGCTCTGGGTTCAACTTCTGCCTTTTACTACATGCTCTGTCTATAACCTGGGGCAAACCACAACTTATCTGGGTCTCAGTTCCCCATAAAATGTGGGTCTGGGACTGGATGATCTCTTCCATCCCTTCCAGCCCTAAAACTTTAATCTTTCATGGGATGGGGGACAGGGTTGGTGTTGAATGAATGTCAGTTGTTAGCAAATACATGCTGAGCTGTCCTGTCTGTGGGAATGTGCAAGGGCCCAGAGGAGGAACAGAACAGCACTGCTTGGGGGACACCCAAGGGACATCCCACGCCATTTTAGGAATTGTGGCAGGGTGAGTGTAACTGATTGAGGCTATAACCTCTTTCTATCTGTTCTCATTATTAGATTTTTTTTTTCATTTTCTCTTCTCTTCTCACCCCTCCCATCTATATCTATTTATCTTCCAAAAGATTTTTTAGTTTTTGCACATTTGCCTTCGGAGTGTCCCCTAGAGTACTTTAGTGAACCCCCTCCTCCTCCCTGACCATCTTTAAGCGATATTTTCTGGCCTCAGGGACCCTATTTGCACAATGGAGGTCACCTACTTAAGGAAAATGTTATCTAACTCTGGATTTGTTCCCAAACTTAAAAAAAAAAAAGGAAAAAGGAAAAAGGCTTCTATATCATTCTTTTGCTTTGGTTGCTGACATTTTTAAGCATTCTCCCTGAGCATGTGACATATGTACAGCTCTGATGCTTATCACCCCAGCAGAATAGAAAGCAGCATCCAGAGGGCACATCACAAGGAGAATTGATTGGGTATCCAACTAAAAGCCAGTATTTATGTCTAGAGATCTATTGCAGGACTACTAATAATGTTAGCATTTATATAACATTATAAGGCTTGCCAACTGCTTTTTGTGCATGATCTTATTTGATCTTAGAACCAAAGAATTCAAAACTGGAAGGGGTCTTAGAGAGTTCTTCATTTTACAGATGAGGAAAATGAGGTCCAAAGAGGTGAAATTAAACCCAAGGATGCACAAGTAATAAATAGAAGTGGAACTCAAGTCATTGACTCCAAATCCAGTGCCTTAGTCCAATATCTCTTATTCCACAAGTCACTGGAGTGTGTCACTCAATGCCCACTGGGCACTGCCTACTCCTTCCCATGCCCTCTGGACTTTGGTTGGTTTCCAGAATTGACCTGTTTATTCAGCTGACAGTGTAGCTTACCCATCCCATTCCTGAACTCCTCCCATAGTGCCTATGTGTTGGCAGGGTTAATTACCTGCTTCCTCTGGGCTTTGGGGTGAATCATAACATTGCTTAGGCATGAATCTGACCTCTCTCACCAGCATTCCAGCCTGCAGGACTGACTTCTGGCTCTGATTTGTTTGGTTCCTAGGTCTGTGAGACTCCTGTCTGGACAATTTCTATATGCTTAAGATTTTTTTTTTTAAGGAATGGAATGCTGTTGTTGTTGTTTAGTTGTTATTTAGGGTTTTCTTGGCCAAGATACTGGAGTGGTTTACCATTTTCTTCTCCAGTTCATTTTGCAGATGAGGAAACTGAGGCACACAGAGTGAAGTGACTTACTCAGGGTCACCCAGCTAGTATCTGAAGCTAGGTTTCAACTCAGGTCTTCTTGACTCTAGGCCTTGCACTCTATCTACTGTATCACCTAGTTGCCTTAGGAACAGAATAGTCCCAGGCTAGCCAAAAACTTGCGTTCAAAATTGGTCCTCTAGCAAAAGTCTTCTAAACAAATTCTTTGGGGCACACGCAAAAGTTGGAACTGGAAAATATGGTAAAATATGACTCCTGATCTTATGGTATTCCAGATGTCTATAGGATAAAGAGAGGAGAGAAGGTAGATGAGAGAGAATGTAGATATCTTTAGCATTCCTGCTAGCAAATACAGGGTTAGATTTTCTAGGCATTTTTCTTTTTTACTGTTCCAATTACAACCAGGTTTCCCCAACGGTTCAGAAACCCCTTTCCCCCAAGGATCTGGTGCTTTTTACTTACACGGAGCCCTGATTCATCTTGAGGATGGAGCTGGGCCCCAAAGAGCAGAATCAAACTTTGCTCATCTCTCTGGCTGGCTGTTCACACCTCAGAGTTCTGAATGAATCTCTTAAATAAAACTTGGGTCTGGCTCTATCTAGGGGTGCCCCAGCCATCTTCTTGACATAGCTCTTACCTGCTGTTGCATACTCAGGACTGTTGAATCTTGCCATCCACCCTGCTGCTACATCCTTTGAACCAGAGCCCAAGCCCTCAGGGACTTAATCTCTTATCTTTGGAACTACTGCGCTAGGAATGTAATGTGAGCCTGTCACACAGCCCACTATGTCC